>NC_140976.1:5602850-5694850 GCF_056783735.1 Eptatretus burgeri | reverse complement strand
TCAACGATCGGCCAGGACATGTTGCTTCCATTGTTACGCAGCATTGCAGATGAAGTTCTGTGAAGTGATACACTTGAGCAAGATGAACACATCAGTATCATCACAGATGACTGTGATGCATTTTGCACCATCTTCGGCAACTTTAGCGACTTGCTGAATCATGATGACATCTGCCTCCTCATGAGTCATCTTCAAATCAGTGTGACACCTTTGGGCTCCGTGGTATATTTCCACTGGGGTAGACTCCTGTCCCATAATGATGAGCCTGTGTTGGCTCTGCTTTCTCTGTTGACCAACGTCAATCAAATTCTGGCAAATCAGTTCTATCAGCTGAACTTTGTTCTCAGTTACTGACAGAACCACCAGCTGTGGAGGCAGTGGAGTCTGGCAGTTTAACCTGTGGCGCCTGCTCGCTTGCTGCCCAGCTCTTGCTAATCTTGTTCCACTCTTGATGCTGAAATCATGATATCTGTCAAATACCAGATATACATCTGATTTGTCCACCATTGCCATGATGCAGCTCGTGAAGTTGTCAACAAAATCTTGCACAATTCCCCTGTTAGGCCAATGAATAACCCAGAGGATTGCACAACCATCTAAGATGGTGACTTCAGGTTGTGGACCCAGTCTTGTTGAGATTTCCACTTGGAGATTCTTCTTCAATGTCGACTTGGTCTTTGCTATTCTCATCTCCCCCTTTTCATCGAACATTGATGTTGGCACAGGTGCAAGCTCGTACTCGAAGATGTCACATAGTTTGATGTTTCGACTTTGTTGGAGTTCCATGACCCTGGAGTAGATGAGATTTAGATCACAAACCTCAGTAGATCCCACACGCATTACTTTCCGTGTCACTGCCATAGTTATGAGTTGTTTAGATAAGGGAGCGTTGAATCCTGTTGGCCAGCTTTCTTCATACAAATGCATCTGTGCTCGGCCAATGTCAACTGCCCTTGGCGCGTTCACCTTCTCCGGTCCAATTCTGCCAGTTACAATGTTGACAACTCTGTCTGCATGTTCGTTTGGGTCAAGTGGGTTGATACAGAACTGGAGTTTTCTCCTTATCTTATCTCGGTCCTCTGCATCAGATCGTATGCGTGATGGCTTCTCTTCCTTGTGAATGGTCACCTCTGTGACAATGTGCCCCTTAGACATATCTGTGAGATTGTGGACTATCTGACTAAACGTGTGCATACTTTAGGCCCACTTCATCAGTGTCGAAGGCTTCAGTGTAATGCCAATTATTCCATGTATGCCATGACCGCAGTGCATGAACGTGGACTCGATGTACATATCCGACCATATGCCATTCCATAGGCCATTCTTGTGCCGCATCACGTGATCTCCTTTTAAGAACATTTCCAGAATGTCTCCATGAAGCCTTTCCATCGATCAAAGGTAGTAGAGCCCTCATCGAGCATAGTTGTGATGTCCAGCCACGAAGAAGTAGGGGAGCATCTCCTTCATAGCCCAAAGATGCAATGACCAGTCTCCTTCACGCTCAGCATGAACAAACGTCATCTTGATGAATACATGTTTCACAAGGTTGTCCATTTAGTCTTCATGACTTTCTGCCTGAGCCGCGCTGGAATGAAGGACCTCCTCAGTCACCAATCGCAGGGCCCTGAAGTTTTGGGGAAACTTTTTTCCACCAAGCATATGAGCAACACCTCCAAACGCAGATTTTATCACGTCTTCCAGCCCACTTTCAGCCATCCAGTTCCCCACACAACCGATGAAACTCATAAGGGTGTGCATGCCGCCCAGCCTTGGTATGAACTGGGTAGATCGCTCAGGATAAACCCATTTAACATTAACGGCCACTCGATACAGCTGTTGGTCGTTTGTGAAGATGGTTACGGTTTGTCCACACTCTGCGGTCAAGCGTTTTCCCTCCTCCATTGCTGTTATGTAAACATCGTGTCCGGATCAGCTGGATCCATATCTATGAGTGGTGTATAAATGGCCCTCGTTGCAGGTTGGATGGATCGTCCTTGCTCTCTGCAGAGCTTCATATTAAAGCCACCAAACTCTGGTGTGTTCTGATCAGAAGTGATTTGCTTCAGAAAAGAGAAATCCATATCTTGAACTCTCCTAAGTTGTATAGCTTGATGAGCCAATACGCGGAGAGGTAACACCACACGTGTGGCTTCTTCAACTGGCATCGCTGGTTTCTCAGGTCCCTTGTACCTTTGAACTGAAATGTCTTCTGTCACAGGTGTCTTCATTTCACCACGGGTCAATCGTCTGATGATGGCTTCATCTTCAGATGTGGAAGATATCTCCTGATCTTTTGTGGTAAGTAGCACTGCAAGAGAATGTGTTGAAACGAGTCCATTCTGGGATGAGATATTTGTGTCGAAGTTGTCAGCAACAACCTGAACGAGGCCACATTCAGCATTGGCAGTTCCCCTAATCCCGGAGTGAACAGTTGCAGCCTTTGCTGCTGATCCCTTGAAACGCTGAAACCCATCATAGGAACAGGTCACACGATAGTTGTACAACTGCTTGATGAGGATTTTACGACTGACTTGAACTCCCAGTGCTATATGGAGTGTAGTTGGTCGATTGGTGATCATGTTTGTTATAATGTTTCCTATCAGAGCTCCTGGAAGTGTACAGTCCAGTTTAGCTGATATTTTGGAGAGCAACAATTGAACGGTTGAACTCACTGCTTCATTAGCAATATCTATCTGAATTCTAGTCTGAGAGGAACTGGGGTCAGACGACAACTGCTTAGATTCCTGTAAAACCTTCTTGGCAATTCGTTCTATGGAAACATCAATGGTGTCATCTTCATCTGATGTTACTAAGTTGATCGCAGTAGACGCTCTGCTGCAAAACAAGATTAAACTCGCGACACCTTCACCAGACAGAACCAGAAGCTCGATGGCCAAGTATATCCAACAATTTGGATAACAGGGTTCGTCGAGAGTATAGCTTTCCTCCATGATCCTTGTACATATTGTAGACTTCTACTGAATTCCAGATGCGCAACATGTCAGTTTTTCATTGATGTGATGGTAGAACTGACAGCTGGCTCAATGTCCTGAGTTTCTCTGCCACTGTGTGCTGCTGCTGAAACAGAACGGGGTGCCGTGAAGGACTTTCTGGAGTCATCGTGATATCGCACATCAGCAGCATGAAGATCACTGATTGCGCTCATTTATCGTATCTTGACCTAGCGTCCTCCATCATCCTGGCGGGAATCGATAACATCTAGAATAGTTTGTTTGAAAGTTGTCCGATCAACACGATCTGCAGTCCTACAAAGGAGAACTCGCCGCCAACGATTAGGATTCTTCTTATCAAAGTCCATGATGCACTTTTCTCCGCAAAAATGGCAATGTTCTTTGAAGTCAAATACTGTCGTCTTTGAATGGCAGCTTATTTTGCTTGTTGAAGCATCTTCCAAACAGACATTACTCATTCGTTTCAAGTGTCTTTCTATGTGTGAGCGTGATGTGTACGTTGACAGTCTCTCTGGCATTTGAGCTCGATAGATTCGTCTGCCTGTAATCTCTGTTCAAGCTCTTCATGTATACCATCTTGTCTTGCTTTGCTTGACCGGATGATACTTCGCACTCTGTCTGGACCAACTGTTACCAGAGGTTTTCCAGCTTTAGTTGCATCGCAGGGACTGAAGAAACAGTCTCCCATGGTGATGGAGCCTTAACCTGCAACAATAGAGATAATTATAAACATCAGTACACATTTAATTTCTTTGTTCGTATTTTTAAAAATTCTCAGGAAACAGGTTCCACCCTGTGTACTTTTAAAAATCAATAAAATACACAGTTGCTTTCAGACAGATCATGTTAAATAATAAAATTAAAAAACTTGCTTGCAAATAATGTCGATCGTTCTACTGTATCAGAAGACATTACTCTTACTTAAAACTCAGTTCTCCATGTTTCTTTCATTACATTAAAATCCTCAACTTACTTGGTCAGAAACAGTTCATGCTGTTGATCTTCTGAGGTCAGCCATTTCTGCACAACTGTACTGGGGATAAACGGCTCTGCGCAAGTTATTTTCAAACAGTTTTGTTGTTGTTGTTGTTGTTGTTGTTGTTGTTGTTGTTGTTGTATAACTGTACTGCAAAAACGCCGATCGGCACGGACAAATTCAGGGGGTAAGGGTTATGCTAATTTGCATATTAATGAGCTAAATTTCCATGTTATCAAATTGTAAGTGGGTTTATCATGACCAGTGACCCTAAAAACATGGGTTTGGACACCTCAACCAGGCTGTTTGCATGCTTACTTCTGGAGGTATTAAGAAATTTTTTTTTTTTTTTTTTTTTTTTTTTTTTTTTGTATACCTTGGTCGAGGCTCGTATGAGAGCTAACACACAACTCACAGCAAGGAGGCATGAGACAAGAGGGGTGGGAGTGGAAGGGACAAAACATTGGGGAACAGACACAGGTGAACTGTGGAAGGGAGAGGGATGGGGATGGGACGGGGAACATGGCGAGGAGAAGATGGACATTACAGGGACTTTCAGGAAGGAAAACAGGAGAATTGAAGGAAGTGGGCATGGGTGGATTATCGGGGGTAGAAAAGATCGAGGATTTGGATGGGGGAAGATAAGAGGTGGTGGTGAACAGCTGTTTTGAAAGCCTGGAGGGAAGAATGGGAAAGAATAGAGTGAGGGAAGTTTATTCCAAAGGCGGGAAAAAAGAGGAATGAAAGAGTGAAGATGAGCAGTGATTCGTGATTTTGGTAGTTTTACCAGAAGGGGGTTGTTGGCGGCCCTGAGGCGCCCTGTGGGAATGTGGGGACAAATCGCAGAGAGAGCAGGGGGGGCAAGGCTGGAGAGGAGTCGGTAGAAGACAGAAAGACCACCGACCAACCTGCGGTGATTGAGTGAGAGGCCCAAAGACTCAGCTTCATTGCGGGAGATGCCAATGATCTTAAAAGCCCTGGTTTCGACAGCGTGAAGTCGAGAAAGGTGGGAGGCAGGAGCACCAGCCCAGAGGGGAGAGCAGTACTCCATCAGGCTACGGACAAAAGCTTTGTAAGTAGTCAGGAGCTCAAGAGGGCCGAGGAAGGACTTTGCACGACGGAGGATTCCCAGTCGGCGACTGGCTTTTGAGGCAAGGTTGGAAATGTGACTTTCCCAGGAAAGGTCATGGCAGATAGTGAGACCCAGAAGCTTGAAAGAAAAGACTTCTTCCAGTGGATTGTTGAGAAAGTGGATGGGGGGGTTTTGTAAACGGTCCTTTCGAAGAGACATAGTGAGAGTGTGAGATTTGTGTGGATTGAAAGACATGTTCCACGTGTTGGACCAGTTTGTGATTTTATCCAGATCTGCAGTGAGCGAAGAAGCTGCTGCTTGCCGGTCTGAGGGATGACAGATGGTACGGCAGAGGGTGGAGTCATCGGCAAAGAGAAATAGAGGATTTTCCAGAGAGTCCGAGAGATCATTGATGAAAACCAGAAAAGAACAGGGCCCAGAACGCTACCTTGAGGAACTCCAGCCTGCACAGGAAGAGGGGATGAAAGAACTCCATTTAGGGCCACACGTTGACTGCGACAGGAGAGGAAGTCTGCGAGCCATGAGTGGAGATGGCCTTGAATACCATGGGAAGAGAGTTTGGTGAGTAGGGCAGGGTGCCAGACTGTGTCAAAAGCACGTGATATGTCCAGGGATACGGCTCGGATTTCCTGTCTGGCATTGAGGACCTCCATCCATTGATGGGAGAGCAGTAGCAGCATATCCAGGGTAGAGTGACCTGGTCTGAAACCAAATTGATGATTGGAAATCAAGCCATTGGAGAAGAGGAAGGATTTCATGTCTGAAGCAATGATGGATTCCATAACCTTGCTGATGATTGGGAGAAGGCTGATTGGTCTGTAGTTACAGGGATCTGTTTTTGCACCTTTTTTATGCAGGGCAGTGATGTTAGCAGATTTCCAAGCAGATGGCAGATGACCTTGGGAAAATGAGAGGGTGAATAGAACAGAGAGAGGGTGAGCAAGAGCAGAAGAGCAGGCTTTGAGGACACGTGGGCTGATGCCGTCTGGACCGGTTGCAGAATCTGACTCGAGGTTTGAAAGCAAGCTCTCCACCTTGTCAGGAGAAAAGGATACAGAGTCCAGGGACAGTTGGGTGCGACTGGGTAAAGTGGGTAGAGATAGTGATGGGTTTGGGACACAAGATTTAGCTGCAAACACCGAGTTTAGACATTCAGCTTTATCACGTGTGGAATCAGCAGTGCGGCCATTTGAGGTAAGGGAGGGGATGGAGGGGGAACATACACCAGAAACAGATTTGATTAAACGCCACCAGGATTTTGAGGAGGGGAGAGAGGTCTGAGAGTTCAGACTTGAGATGAGAAAGATGTTGTTTTCTGGCTCTCCTGAGGGTAGATACACACTTGTTCCGAGCTTTGTGGAAAGAACTGAGATTGCCCTCAGTTGGGTTTGCTTTCCATGAGGCAAAGGCAAGTTGTTTCAGGACAACTGCCTCGCCACAAGCTTCAGTAAACCAAGGGCGGGAGGAAGGGTAAGACAACTGAACACGAGAGGGGATAAATCTGTGCATGAGGGAGAGCAAGTTTCTTTGAAAGAATTCCCAGGATGAGTTGATGTTTGAGAAAGTAGTGATAGGAGACCAGTCTGTAAGTTTGATGGCTGCTCGGAGACCCTGCCAGTCGGCTTGAGTGAAATGCCAGACTCGACGGCGGTGAGGTGGTTCTCTGATGACAGCCAGAGAGATGTCCACTTTAACAAGGACGTGGTCAGAAGAACAGAATTTTGATAATGGCGACTGCTAATTTGCATATCAATGAGCTAAATTTAAATGTTATTAAATTTTAAGTGGGTTTATCATGACCAGTGACCCTAAAAACATGGGTGTAGACACCTCAACCAGTAATTTGGATGCTTACTTTTGGAGATATTAAGAAAAATAGTTATTTGAACAATGGCCACTGCTAATTTGCATATTAATGTATTTCTTCAAAAATGCTCAAGGGTGCCAGAGTGGCATCAATCGGAATATTCATTCAGATGGTCTGGTGATCACAAAAATGCAGAAAAACATTGTGCTGACCCTAATGCATGCTTTTCTGGCCAACACTCGGACTACGAAGGATCTTTCACTCACCTGCTTTTAATCACTGCTCTTGCGCCACACTGGACAGCCCGCTGACGTCACTCTCGGTTCCGTCTCCTCATGCATTTATTCATTCATTCATATTCATACAACTCACAATACCACACTCAGGCACCTTTTGAGTTCGGAAGTTGATATTGGGACACGAGAATGAACAAATGATTTGGCCATCAAGGGTATTTTTCATTTATTGTTCAATGAATTACTTTTCAAAAAGTTAGATTTTTTTTTCTTGTATACACTGTCGAGGCTCGTAGGAGAGCTAACACACAGAACGTACAACAAGGGGAGCAGGAGACAAGAGGGGGGAAACAGTTGGGAACAGACATGAATGGAAAGGAGGGATGGGGTGGGGTACACAGGGTAAACAAGATGGACACTACAGGGACTTTGAAGGTGGTAGGTTTGGGGTGGATTAACAGGGGTAGAACAAGGAAGATACGAGATGGTGGTGAACGGCTGTTTTGAAGAGTGGGATTGAAGAGATTGTGGGAGTTTATTCCAAAGGCGAGAAAAAAAGAGGAATGAAAGGGTGAAGGTGAGCACTGATTCTTGATTTTACCAGTTTTACCAGAAGGGGGTTGCTGGCAGACCTTGAGCACCCTGCGGAAATATTGGGGGAGGGGGGGGCAGGCCAGAGAGGAGATGGTAGAAGACATAAAGACCACCGACCTGCCTGTGACATTAAAAAGTAAATAATTCTCATATCCAGACCTTAAACATGAATGGATTCGGCTGAAACAGTCATGGTGTTGGCGAATTGGTGTGCTATCAGCCAATTTATTAAGAAATTAATTATTTCACGATTACTATTTATTTCAATTATGCAATTAATTATTGAACACTGCTCCCTCCCATTTCCAACTCCATGTGCTGCAAGGTGGCATCGTCAAGCACAAAATGATTTATTATGTATTTATTTGGCATGAGGGCGGTGTACTTTGAATGCATCACAACTTCTTTCTCTCTTATTTTATTTTGCTTTATCCTTATCCAACGTTCCCTAGAGTGGCTTTATGCCTTGTTTGGGGCTATTTTCATCAAAAAAGAAGCATGGGAAACAGCAATAAAACATAGTGGAGACACAAAAACACACTTTAGTCCCTCGACTGCTGGACTCTGCCTCTCCCACCCTGTTTTTCGACATTTCCTCTTGGTCGGTTTGGGGAATAGACATGCCAAGAATCCATGACAATACTTACTCTTTTTGCACTCACCGAACAATTCGAGTTGAAAAAGGGTTCCAGAGTAACATCCCTCACATGCAGGGAGGAAATCTGCTGGGTACATGTAAAGGCCAGGTCAGGCATGGGAGCATGCGCCAGAGCAGCGCATCGCTGCATCCACTTTCCACCGGCACTCCGGGGGCCTCCGTCTGGCCATTCCCCAGGCAGATGCCTGGCCCATCCCAATCTCCTTGAGATGCCGATCAACCTGCTACAACCACGAGGCACATGATCGGCCCATTGGCCTCCTCCACCCACGAGGCTCCATCGCTGAGAGAATCAGCGTCAGGAAAATCCCACCAACGATAGCCAATGATTCTCCAAAGAGACCTTGTACCAAAGGAAGTAAGTCTCCGTCTCAGATCCCTGGTCAGAGTCCAAGTCACATCCGTAGAGCAAGACTAGAAGCACCAAGGACCTGAAGACTCGAATTTCATCCTCCCGCACAGGTTCCGAAGCGCCACTCCCCATGATCCAGTGAATCCATGACTCCCCAGGCCCGACCCAGACTCTATTAACCTCTGGCTCACAACCTGCAGAGATATGAATATCACTGCCAAGGAAAGTGAATCTCTCCGTGACCTCAACATCCTCACCACAAACAGGTACAGACAAGATGTCATTGAAAGCCTGGATCTTAGTTTTGACCCAGGAAACCCATAATCCCAGCGGCTCAGATTCCTCATTCAGCACCTCATGGGCCCCCAAAACGATATCCAGCCTCCACAAAGATGACTGCATAATCTGCAAAATCAAGGTCAGAGATCTTGACATTCCCAAATGATGCACCGCAGCTTGATCTCTCCAACATCCTCCCCAGAATCCAGTCCATACTAGTGCTGAAAAGTGTGGGGGCCAGTACACACCCCTGATGAATTCCAGTAACAACTGGAAATAAGACAGAGATGGTATCACAACATCTCTCAGCACTCTCAGTACCAGAGTAGAGTTCAGACATCAGATTGATCAGTTTTGTTGACACCCCACAAAGACCAAGAATCCTCCAGAGGACATCCAGATTCACTGAATCAAACGCTTTGGAGAGATCATCCTAGGCCGTAAGCAGCCCCGGCCAAAACTCTCGCCTGCGACAGGTGTAAATGGGCCAAGAAGCCGTGACAATACTTTTTTGCACTCACCGAACAACTTGATCTGAAAAAGGGTCCTGGAGTAACATCCCTCACAAGCAGGGAGGAAATCTGCTCGGTAGGTGTAAACGGGGCCTCGCATGCCAAAGATGGGATGCCCTTTCACTTCTAATGCAGTGCTGCACGCTGTAAACGCCCCACACCCCCATACCCCTCCCATTGCTGTACTCCAAAAGGCAACATCTTGTGACCATGGACAAAATTGATGTTGTGATCCGAATTCAGAAATTTGGGCCTAAATGACTTCCTTTCAGCTGAAGTGGTGAAACAAAAGTGGAATTGGTTCAGTCAAAAGGTGTGTGAGGACAAAGCATCGATTACAAAGGCCCACAACAAAATGAAATGAATGGCTTGGAATGAAAAGGAAGAAATGGAATGGCTTGGGGTCGGGTTAGCTTGAAGTTTTGGTTGAAAGCAACACTTTGCGTCCAGATATTGCACACCATTTGGCACGTGAGATTGAGACTTTCTTTGAGACTCGATCAGACGAGTCAATTAGAGCAAAGGAGGAGCAGAAGAGGTTTGAGAGGAGAGTCAGATGCTGTTGGTCCAGGACTGTGATTCATTTCTTTATGGGTTGGCTGTGGGTACTTTGCTGTCATTGTACACACTCGCAGTGTAGGCACCCTCTTGGGATCAAAAACGTTTTCCACTCAATAAAACAATAACAAACCACAATCTATCACAAAATACAACTTTATTATAGACAATAACTATAAAAGTCTCATTGAAAGATTTCACATGTCGTGAATTCCTCAAACTCGGGAGTTATCCTCCATATTACAAGTAATGTTAGTGATACCACAAGGTCGTTGTGGTGCCACTGTGCAAAAGGCATTAGCAAGGTTGCGCCGGGTATGAAAGTGCTTTTGTAAATGGTGGTGACATCGTCAGACTCCTTTAATCCGTCCTGATCGGGACCATGCTTGCCTCCTCATTTAAAACCTAGTCATCCATCACATTTTGGAGTCGAAGGACACGCATCTGGATCAGCGAGTCTCCATAAAGGTCTAACATACCCCAAACCAAGTTGGGAGTCCTCATTACAAGATGAGTGCAGACTGCTAGTGTCAGTACGCTTTTGTCTGAACAAGCCATTACTGAGGCATTGACACGTGTACCCATATGAACGCAAATCTAGTCGAGAGGCCCACACTACTCGGAGTCACTTTTGGTCATATATCAACTGGACTCTACACAGAGCCTGTCATGAGTACAGAGTTTCTTCTTCAATTATCGTGGAGGTTCAAACTTTTAGATCTTTCTCCATATTCCTATACTGAAGCTCAACGGAATCTGATGTCGATATTGTAAAACGAAACTTATCTAAATCTACTGTGGAAAAGGACGAAGTTAACAGCAGATGGAAAATATACGGTTCAAGGTCAACGGCTGTGCTCGTCACAAAATCGATTAATCTTATATTGTCGATATGCTTACATCCATTCGAGATTAATCTGTCCGAGGAATATTGCTTTTTAATGTATCGACCAATCAAACCGGTTATATTGGCGATGACGAGTTACCCTCTTGATAAGCTCCATCGGCCATGACAAGGTGCAAAATCTGAGGATACAAATGGAGGAAGTGGGAAGGAATGAGGCGTTTTGTTGCTGCACTTCCCTCCAACATCAGGGCATCTTCATCCTCATGGCTGGCCTAGGACAAAAAAAGGAAACCAGTTAAATCCACCTGCATCATGGGCCCTTGCAACTACCCTGGCACTGGGTGTGGTGCAAAATCACCCAAGCTGGAGACACTGACCCACAGTCAACTCTAATGCAGACACAGTCCCCATCAACCCAGCCTGCTGCAGGGGCCCATTATCACCTTAGCTTGATAAGTGAGGGAGTACCACAGCAGAGGGAGGCAGTGCTACCAACAGATATTAACATAATACACACCTCTATGGCAAGGTAAACTCTGTGAAGAAGGTGAAAGCCCATCTCACACTCAAGCTTATCCCGCAAGCACTCAAGCCGACTAAAGATGCTCCCTTTTTCATCTTCTTCCTCTTCCACACCACAATTGTCCTCCTCTTCATCTTCAAAAATGGTTTTCAAATGCACACTTTGTACATCGATGTTATTTTGCATCACAGTCCGTTGCATTCCCTCAGTGCCTCTTTGGACTTCCCCATGCTCAAATTCACCAACACACTTCTTCTTCATCGGTGCCAATTCATTTGCATGTTTGCTGTTGATATCATTTTCAACATCACTGTCAACAACAAAACAACGAATCATTAATGGCATTAAATTACCATCCTTATACAATGAAATGGTTGAAAAACTACTGTCCACCATAAAGGTATGTATTAAGTCATCACAATCATTAACAGTCAGGTCAGGCCAGATTAGATCTGTGACTTGCTACAGGTATCATGTAAACCTGTACTAACCTGTTCCATGGTCGGGTTGTCGGCGACGATACAGTCTCCCCCACCAGGTTTTTTGGTGAGGAGGGTGTTTGGATATGGACACCCAGCAGTATTAAAAACAAAACCTGTCAAAGGGCGGAGGAGCTCCTTGTGAGCCAACTGTCATCCATATCTCGTGCCCAACTGTGTCTGCGGACGTCCTCCGACAGTTGGGTTACTTCTTATTGGGAGGTTGGTGGCAGGATTTGCACTCCGACCACCGTAAAACCCTTCATTCCGCAAAACACAAAAACGCAAAGAAATCTGAAAACCCACTCCGTGGGAGTACCTCCTGTGCAGCTTCCCTTCGCAGGGCAGCTCACCGGATGACGGGATTGGGGCAAAGCCTTCGGGACCCCCAATCTTTGATGACAGGAGGGAAACCACGGGGTAACATTCCCGGGTCAGATTGTGGGAGAGTGTGTCGGAGTGGTGCTGAGGTGTCGTCCACCAGACGGTGGTCTCCTTGGGTTAACCTGAGGCGGTCCCTTCCGGTGTGTGCCTGGAATGTCCTATCCCAAAGAGAGGATGATCACCTGTCTCGGTTATCATCTGAGCTCAAGCGTTTGGACATCGGTATTGCAGCACTCAATGAGGTTTGGAGACCGGATTGCGGTGAGATCATGGTGGGTGGTTACATCTACTATTGGTCTGGTCGCTCTAATGGTTACCATTCCCAAGGAGTTGCTGTAGCTGTGGCCAATAAGCTGACTCAAATGATAATTGAGGTAACACCGGTCAACGAGCGTATTATGAGACTAAGGATTCGTCACTCCTTAGGTGTCATTTCCCTGGTCTCTGTTTATGCTCCGACTGAGGTGAGTGATCTCACCGTGAAGGATGCATTCTACGCCACGCTCAAGTCTGTGGTTGATCAGTGCCCCAGACGAGATACACTTCTAGTCTTGGGGGATTTCAATGCATCGACTGGAACTGATAGGGATGGTTATGAGGTGTGTGTTGGTCCCCATGGGTCAGGAACTATGAACCAGAATAGCACCAAGTTCCTTGACTTTGCAAGAAGGCATGGACTTAGGGTGGCCGGTTCATGGATTCAGCGCCCACAAGCTCATCGCTGGACTTGGTATTCCAACGCTGGAAGTGTGGCAAAGGAGATTGACCACGTCTTCGTTGATGGTCGCTAGAGGATGATCCAGAACTGCACGGTCAACTGGAGTGCTCAGTTCCTCAATACTGACCACCGACTTGTTGTAGCAACTCTGAAGTTGCACCATAAATCCAGGACAATGGTACCATCCCAGCCTCAGGTGGATGTTGGCAAGCTCAAGGATGAGAGTGGAGTTGAGGAGTTTGCAAACAAGCTGAGTGGAGATTTGGGGGGTCTGGGTGCTTTGGGAGGTCCTGAAGAGTTGTGGAGTGCCTTCAAGACCACCGTCCTTGATGTTGCCAGTGGATGTCTTGGAACTCACCAGAGGGCGAAGAAGAATTTTGTCTCTCAAGGGACACTGGATACCATTGACCAGAGTCGCAGGGCCAGGCTGAATGGCAGAGCTGAGCTGTTCAGGGAGCTGAGGCGTAAAACTGTACATGCGCCAAGGGTGGACAAGGAGGCCTATGTGCGAGGAATCTGTGAGGTGGTAGAGCATCACCTGTGGTCAAGTGATTCTCGTCCTGCTTACATGGGAATTCACGCATTGCGTTCATCTAAGCCCATCCCTCGGTGTACTGCAGTTAGAGCAGAGAGTGGAGGGCTCTTGACAGAGCAGTCCGAAGTGAAGGCCCACTGGGCCGGTTCCTTTGAGTGGCTGTACCAGGTTGATCCACCAGCTGTCGAGTTGGACGTCAGGGGTGTTACAATCCCTGTTGCTGACCCTCCAATCAACTGTGGCCCACCTTCGCTTGTGGAAACACAGGCTGCGGTGAACCGGTTGAAATGGGGTAAAGCTCCAGTGATCTGTGGCATCCATGCTGAACTTCTCAAGGCTGGTGGAAATGTTGCAGTCGTGTTGTTGCATGCAGTTCTGTGGTCTGCCTTCAACACAGGCATCATCCCAACTGACTGGAAAAGGGGCCTTGTTGTCCCTCTCGAGAAAGGGAAGGGTGATTGCCAAGACTGCAACAACTACCGAGGGGTGACGCTGCTCTCAGCGCCGGGCAAGGTCTTTGCTCAGATAATTCTTGATAGGGTTCACCACCATCTACTTGAGCACCAGCGTCCGGAGCAGTCAGGCCTTACACCAAAGAGGGGTGCCGCCTTGGTCTTCGTGGGGTGCCACCAAAACTGATCGATCTGATGTCTGAACTCTACTCTGGTACTGAGAGTGCTGTGAGATGTGGTGGTACCATCTCTGACTTATTTCCAGTTGTTACTGGAGTTCGTCAGGGGTGTCTACTGGCCCCCACACTTTTCAGTACTTGTATGGACTGGATTCTAGGGAGGATGTCAGAGAGATCAAGCTGCGGTGCATCATTTGGGAATGTCAAGATCTCTGACCTTGATTTCGCAGATGATGCAGTCATCTTTGCGGAGACTTTAGCTATCCTTTTGGGGGCCCTCAAAGTGCTGAATGAGGAGTCGGAGCCGCTAAGATTACGGGTTTACTGGGTCAAAACTAAGATCCAGGCTTTCAATGACATCTTGGATGCTGCTGTCTTGTTTGTGCCTGTTTGTGGTGAGGATGTTGAGGTCATGGAGAGATTCATTTACCTTGGCAGTGATATTCATGTCTCTGCTGGCTGTGAGTCAGAGGTCAATAGATGTCTGGGTCAGGCCTGGGGAGTCATGGATTCACTGGATAATGGGGTGTGGCGCTGCTGGTACCTGTGCGGGAGGACGAAAGTTTGAGTCTTCAGGTCCTTGGTGCTTCCAGTCTTTCTCTCTGGATGCGAGACTTGGACTCTGACCAAGGATCTGAGACAGAGACAATTTCTTTGGTACCAGGTCTCTTCGGAGAATCCTTGGCTATCACTGCTCGGACTTTGTGTCCAACGAGCAGTTGCTGAGAGAGACTCAAATGAGATTTGTTACCTGCATTGTCCGTGAGCGCCAGCTGCGACTGTATGGACATGTGGCTTGTTTTCCTGACGCTGCTCCTGCTCACCAGATTCTCTCAGCAAGGGAGTCTCGTGAGTTGAGGAGGCCAATTGGACCGACCACGTTCCACGTGGTCGCAGCAGGTTGATCGGCATCTCAAGGAGATGGGGATGGCCAGACAGAGGCTCCTGGAGTACCGGCGGAAAGTGGACGCAGTGACGCGCTGCTCTGGCGCATGCTCCCAGACCTGACCTGACCTGAATCATTAACAACGTCAAAGAACGAGAGAATCCCCTTCATTACTGATAAATGGCATCAACATATACCATTATCAGTGTTTCCCGTTTATAATCATTATAACAGCATGAACAATTATCTTTCATTACTATTATTATATTATCATTATCTATCCATTGTGGCCCCATGAGATTCTAATAAGAAGTCAGATACTAAAGCTCTTCCATTTAACCTCATCTTGTGTAACAGATTCCTTCTTATCAATGACGACAAAAGGAAAGGGAGCAATATACACTCACCTGTCCTTTTCATGTAGGAGTTTATCTTGGGATGAGTGAAGACCTTCCAAATCGATTTGTTTGTACTCGGCCTCACCATTACACTCACCACAGCTCACATTGGTCGAACGTTTGTTCAGGTATCTGGCAATACTTCCATCTCCTGCTCCTGCCACATCTCCCTTTTTGGATTCATTGCATGCTTTCTGTTCAACATTATCTGGCTTCTCTGTCCAACAGACAAATGGCTTTGGTAATTTTTCATTTTCAGTGACATTTTCTTCTTCATCCTGCCTTAACTCTTCCAAATCATCAATATTTCCTTGATTCAGTTGGTTTGTCCCAGAATAAGCTTTCAAACTCTCCAACTCCGGCTTCACCAGCTCATTTTCCAGATTCCCATTCACCTTCACCATTTCTGTACACACATGCTTTCCAATTGAGTCACCTTCAATTTCCTTTCCTGCCTCGTCCCATTGAACCCCCGCCTCAACCGCCCCCTGCTCCTCTGCCTCAACCGCTCCCTGCTCCTCAGCCCCAACCGCCCCCTGCTCCTCCGCCCCAACCGCCCCCTGCTCCTCCGCCCCAACCGCCCCTGCTCCTCCGCCTCAACCGCCCCCTGCTCCTCCGCCCCAACCGCTCCCTGCTCCTCCGCCCCAACCGCCCCTGCTCCTCCGCCCCAACCGCCCCTGCTCCTCCGCCCCAACCGCCCCTGCTCCTCCGCCCCAACCGCCCCTGCTCCTCTGCCCCAACTGCCCCATGCTCCTCCGCCCCAACTGCCCCATGCTCTTCCGCCCCAACTGCACCAACCACCCCCACCGCCCGCTGCTCCTCCTCCCCAACTGCCCCCTGCTCCTCCTCCCCAACCGCCCCTGCTCCTCCTCCCCAACCCCCCTGCTCCTCCTCCCCAACCGCCCCTGCTCCTCCTCCCCAACCGCCCCCTGCTCCTCCTCCCCAACCGCCCCCTGCTCCTCCTCCCCAACCGCCCCTGCTCCTCCTCCCCAACCGCCCCTGCTCCTCCTCCCCAACCGCCCCTGCTCCTCCTCCCCAACCGCCCCTGCTCCTCCTCCCCAACCTCCCCCTGCTCCTCCTTCCCAACCGCCCCCTGCTCCTCCTCCCCAACCGCCCCTGCTCCTCCTCCCCAACCGCCCCTGCTCCTCCACCCCAACCGCCCCCTGCTCCTCCACCCCAACTGCCCCAACCACCCCCACCGCCCGCTGCTCCTCCTCCCCAACCGCCCCCTGCTCCCCAATCTGCACACTCTGTTTTTTTCCAACAACCTCACATTTTTTCTCCACATATTCCCGATTATCTGCATACTCAGGTGTGATATCAATCTCGAAAACACCATTCCCCTCACAAACAACCTCTGACACCAACTGAATATCCACGACTTTCCTCGTGATCTGAGCATCCTGACAATTTTTTTTGCTCTCAACCAAATCCTCAATGGTTATTTTGTCTTTTTCTGGAGTTTTCTCTCTCCATAAGTCTCCCACTTCATCCAAATGATCTTTGACATTTAACCCTGGTTTTTGAGTTCCCAATCCTTGAGCTTCACTTTCTCCTTCAACTCTCTGTAATATCTCATCTCTTTCTTTCTGAGTTGATGTGAGGGATGGAGGTAGAGATGGAGAGCCAAATGTCTGGGTGAGAAGGTGGGCACAGTCAAGAATCTGTAGTACGGTTGGTGGCGGCTGCAGGACCCACTGTTTCCGTTTTTCTATTTCTGCAAAAGAAAAGGATATATACAAAAGTTAACAGAAACATCAAAAAAAAATTTGGGTTCAGGAAAGTAATTGGTGTGCGATACACCAATTACTTTCTGGAATGCATATGGATCATCGCACAGATCATATCTTATCAACCACACATGTTCATACATACGCTGTGTTGGAGTGACGACCCATCCAGGAGTGTAACTCTCGCTCAAGAAACTCCATCGGCAGAAATGATGCAATGTATCGAACATGATTCACTATGTATATATATATATATATATATATATATATATATATATATATATATATATATATATATATATATATATATATATATATATATATATATATATATATATATATATATATATATATATATATATATATATATATATATATATATATACATACACACACACACATACACAGCAAGTCCTCACTTAACATTGTCCCTTTATCAAGTCGCTCATCTATGAGAGAACATACTTGTTTAAAGTCGTTTTACCTCTAATTTTGTAACAAACGAATGGTTTTCCTTGTTTTAATAAAGTTACAGTGTAAACCATATCATAAGTACCAATGTATAAGCCACACCGTAAATACTGGTGTATCAGCCCACCCAGAGTACGTACAATACAGGCCTTATATACACCGAGCTGTACATCGATAACATCAGTGGGTCCTGGGCTGAAGTCACACAGGTGTGCATTAATGGTGTGTGGAGGTGTGCATGTGGCCTGAACAAGTCAATGACGCGAAAAGTTTTAAAGATGTTTTCCACGCAAGGAAAAAAGTTATCCTCGGCTTGGCCAACAAAGCGGGGTCTGCTGAGGCAGAAGCTGACGTTAAACAACTTCTGCAATCACACAGATAAGAGCTAACCAATGAAGGTCTGAAGCACCTGGAGATGATGATATTCAATTGTTTGTTAAAATTTTAAACTTATCTACACTATAAGAGCCATTTTTCTTAAAGATAACTGAACAGATCTTCATCAAACTTTCAGAGGTTCATCAGTGAGTGCCAGGGAGCGGTTTAGGCCAAAAAAAAATTCGAAAATTTTGAGAAAAGAAGTTCGATTTTTGTATAATTTTTTTTTTAATCGTTGTAAAGTGCCGAAGCCTTTTTGATTGACAGTTATATTCAAGTACACATACAAATGAATATATACAAAACAATTAGAAGACACTAAAATACAAATTAACCTCTTCCTGAAGCAGTCAAATTTGGTCGTTCATCATCATCTGCTTCTTTTTCTTGAATGGCACCATATTTATAGATCGGCATCAAACTTAACCCAGAAACATCAACGAGAATTAAAAATAAAAATATTATATATATATATATATATATATATATATATATAATATATACATATAAATATATATATATATATAATATATAGAAATATACATATAATATAAACATATATAATATATACATATACATATAATATAATATATACATATAATATATATATATATATATATATATATATATATATCTTCTTCTTCCTTCGGCTGCTCATGTAAGGGGTCGCCACAGCGGATCATCCATCTCCATTTCGCTCTATCCTCCACATCTTCCATTGACACTCCAACCACCCGCATGTCCGCCCTCACCGCATCTATGAACCTTTTCTTTGGCCTTCCTCTTGTCCTCCTACCTGGTGGCTCCATCCTCAGCATCCTTCTCCCGATATACTCCGCTTCCCTCCTGTGCACATGTCCAAACCATCTCAATCTCGCCTCTCTCACTTTGTCTCCAAACCATCCTACCTGCGCTGTCCCTCTAATGTACTCATTCCTTATCCTGTCCATCCTTGTCACTCCCAACGAGAATCGCAGCATCTTTAACTCTGCCACCTCCAGCTAAGCTTCCTGTCTTTTTGTTAGTGCCACCGCCTCCAAACCATACAACATAGCTGGTTTCACTACCGTCTTATATACTTTCCCCTTCACTCTTGCGGCTACCCTTCTGTCACAAATCACTCCTGCAACTCTTCTCCACCCACTCCATCCTGCCTGCACTCTCTTTTTCACTTCTCGACCACACTCTCTGTTAATTTGGACAGTTGATCCCAAGTATTTAAACCCATCCACCTTCCCCACCTCAACTCCTTGCAACCACACCATACCACCACCCTCCCTCTCAATTACGCACATGTACTCAGTCTGACTCCTACTGATTATCATTCCCCTTCTCTCCAGTGCGTACCTCCACCTCTCGAGACTCGCCGCTCCCTACTCTCCCTACAGATCATGATGTCATCCGCAAACATCATAGTCCATGGAGACTCCAGTCTGATCTCGATCTGTGTATGTATATATATTATATATATATATATATATATATATATATATATATATATATATATATATATATATATATATATATTATATATATATATGGTGTCCCAAAAAAAAAATACAACTTTTAAAATGCTTTGTTTGATCCTAAAAAAGCAGTAATTTTGTCACTAATGCTTCATTTCTTGTTGCAGAGACCCTGAAGTATATTTTGATACCAAGCAAGCGCCAGAAAAATGCCAAGACTGACCGTACAACAACGGACGAAAATTGCTGAACTTTGGCACCAGACGAAAAGTGTCATACAGGTGCAACGTCTTTACTCGAGACATTTCGGTATCCACTTGCGCCATGCACCAAACTTTCGGACAATCGCAAAGTTTACCAATGTGGGAACCATCTGTGACCTTCACAAGGGTCACAGTGGTCGGAAGAGGACAGGGACGCATTTGCACGGTAAACCAGAGGAACTATCGCGAAATGATTCAGGAATTCTATCTGCCTGAGCTACGTATTCAGGCCCGTAGGAGAAACAACCCGATCCAGATGAGAACCCAGTGGTTCCAGCAGGATGGGGCACCGCCCCATACAGCCAGGGAAACAAGGCGTTTTCTCAACCAACATTTGAGGGCCGCTTTACCTTCATCTACGAAGACGTCGAGTGGCCACCGTATTCCCCTGACCTTACTCCTCCAGACTTCTTCTTGTGGGGGTATCTCAAGGACAGGATCTATGGAAACCCTAGGCCTCAGACTCTTGATCAGCTGAAAGAAAACATCCACTGAGAAATCCAGAACATTCCTCAGGAAACGTTTCCCAAAGTGATGGAGAACATGACAACGCGTTTGCAGGCAGTGATTGGACAACGTGGAGCCTACGTCGAACATGTGGTCCAAAAGAAAACGTCGATTCTATACCAAAATTTAAATTTTGGTGGCAATTTTGACATTGGTACAATAAACTTCAACCTTTCAGCTTTCTATCCAGCCATATACAGTATCTTTAAAAAAAAATATATATGTTATGACCATCCTCTTTGCAGATGAAAAGTTGTATTTTTTTGGGACACCCTATATAACAAACTATTCCATCAATTCCATCCAACAAATAATTTCCTTTTCGTCCATTTAATTCACCATGAAAACTTCATTCTGTTGGAAACAAACTAATTATCCAACAAACGGAACCTCGGACTCCTTACATGCATACATGTGGCAAGCTGGAGGTGACGAAAAACGGGTTGGTAGGAATCGAAAGCAGGTTTTTATTTTATTTATTTATTACACGTGATCGGAGGTGAAGTGATACAGCACGCGGAATCCTGGAGGGTTGACGTGGCCTTCGGTGAGGGAAAGCTCTTGATGTCACATTAGGAGAACAGATGAACAAAAATAATGAAAAGCTGAAAACCAGAGAGATACCTTGCATATTGGCTTGAGGTCGCTACAGGTCTAATCGATCTGTGTCAATCCTTGCAAGGGAGGGGAGATGGATGCAGAATTGGAGTTGTGAAGAGGGGATGGATGTGGACTTGAATAAGAAAGGGGTTGAGGACTCGCTCACATTTTACATTACACGGAATATCCACTGGTCCCTGCCATAATGCTGTCAAAGGACATTCCTCTAAAACTCTCTAAATATTATTCCACACTCCATTGGAAACCAATTCCCCACCAACAGTGCAGTGGAACTATGTTATCCCCAAGTTTATTGTAAGAAATTAAAAAACAAGTTATTACATAAGATTTTGAAGCTGATCAACGATTCTTTGAAAAATAATAAAATGAGTAAACTCTGAGGTGCTGAAAAAAAGAAAGACGTAGGTAAATGCAGTTTACCTGCTTTTATGCAGGACTACAGCACAGGAGATGGAAGACGAAGAATAAGAGAGATAAATCACCTTATTTGTTCAATCCACCGTTGCTCAACACTTGGTCCCTTCGGAAAATGATAAATGCTGCATTAATGACTCTCCGATTGGTGATTACAATCTGGAACGAAACACAACCATCTTCACAAAGCTACGGTGGCCATATTCCACGAGAGTGTAAAACCAGGTCGTGCATCGTCATGCCAACGTGACGTCATCACTTCGGTGCGCTTTTGTGGCGTATCAATTTTTAGAAAAATGTTATTGTACGGGTGCAACACCCAAGGAAGAATGTCGCTTCCTTCAGTTGGAATCATAAGCCTGGTATTGACTTTGTGGCTAGGGTGGCTGGCTTGGGATGTTAGTGTCCTGAGTTTGAGCCCTGCTGGTCACTGAATTAACACCAGGTGGGGTTGACTCAGCCTGTCATCCTTGCTAGGTCGGCAAAATGAGTACCAGTGTACTGGTAAGGGGGGCACAGCATCGGCGGCACAGTCATGCCCCAACAAAATGATAGCTACCCGGCAGCCAAGCTGCCATACGCAAGAAGATGGAATCATCTTAATTGCTTCAGTCATAATTGTGCTCGACACGGTAACATTTACCAAACATTTTGAGGATGAACAAATCTGATTTTGCGATCTCTTGATCTGGTACTTTAAAAGATGTATTTTGGTGTATTTTTCATTCTTGTTAGTTGAGAAAATGTTCGAGAATAAAAGGTATGGCATTTAAATGCTTCGGTCTTCGTTGAAGATTAAAGTAGTTTTTAAGCGAATCATTTTATATACATTTGAATGGGAGACCATTTTTTGCTAGCGTGCCATCCCTACATCAGGAGTACGATTGTACTCCATGATAGGTACCCACCTATAAGCATTGGGGATAATAGGGTACATTGATATTGCCTGGAATGTTAGGTGGTTGGGTATGGATCGGTGATTATATACTTGTGTGCACTGTGATGTCTGTGAGAGAGTATCCTCAAAAGGTAAATGTGCTGTCTGCGTTTGTTTCATTCCTCACAAGAAATATGTCTCTATTTGGCCAAAAAAACTAAAATGGGGAAATAAAAAAATAAATGAATCACCCAGAGTGACAACGTGGTGAAGTGGAACAGTACTCGGTAGAGCAAATACCTCCGCCAAGCTGAACAGTTTAAATCCCACAGATCGGTCGGATCTGACTCCGGACCTTAACCAAAATCGAATCGGCTTGTTCTTGTCACCCAACCAACTCATTCACCGAGTTTTGTCATAACTAGTCAACAACTTTTTGAGATATCATGCTATACATAGTTTTGGCCCCATCTCTCAATGGTGAAGAATCACTTAAAAAAATTCTCAGATCCGGATCCGGATTCGGATCTTCACCAAAATTTAGCCTTGCTGTCCTTGAACTGTCACCAACATACACACTCAAAAAAATTTCAGAACGATTGCTTGAAAACTGTGGCCAAAAATCGTGTGACAGACAAACAGACACTACAGACCAACATTCTAGGCAAAACAACTTTTGCCAAACAATGATACAAAAAAAACCCCAAAACAAATGACCCTCTCGTGATATCCCCAGATCTACCACACTGTTATCCTCCCCACTCTCCCAATTCACAACATTGTAATCAAGTCGACAAGTTGATTGATATAAAAAAGTGCAGGCATGATAGGCCACGTGGCCTCCTCCCAGCATCCAAGTTCCTTGAATATAATATTCCAGTTCACAGTGCAGGTGGTAAATTGTCCGTGGAGAGTTTGGATTATTGAGTTTTGATCGTGGATTGGACAGCAAGGGGAGATTTGGATTGGATGACTTGAACAATGGAGCAATGAGAATGAAAAAAAAATTAGTGTTTTAAGCAAAACAATAATTACAAATTATAAAGGAAATAAAACTTACCCAAATATTTTTCCTCTTCCTCCTCATCAACATCTGCCAGAGGCACAGCGAGCGATAACGGCACATTCTTGGCTTCGCTCCACTTCTTTCTCTCTCGTGTTTGGTCCTTCTCCACAGCACTTTGACCCCATACTTTTTGCGCACCTCCAGAACTCGGCACCTCTGCTTGAGTAAGTTTCTGATCATTGCCACCTGCGTTGTGCTGCTGCGGGTAACAGAATAGTGGGTAAAGTTTGGGACCTTCTTGTTGAGCAACAAGTTTGCAATGGATGGGTTCGCAACAAATTTGGGACCTTCTAGTAGCAGATGTGGGTGGGTGCCACAGTGGTGAAACATACTGATGGGATTCAAAATAATTAAATAATGAACTTCCTTATTTTGACAATAGGTCATTTGGTATGTACAATGAACATATGTGAATTCAAAAAACTGATTCCTGTTTTTAGATCAGCTTTCTTTAACTTCAACTGTGGAATAAACGTTGTTCAACCAATCAAATAGTCACAGCTCAAGGGGAGTCAAGGCTTTGCAATTCAATAATTCGCCTGGTGTTGGCTAAATAGTTTAGGTGGCTGGCTTAACATCTTAGGGTCTCGAATTTGATCACCTGTCGTGTCGTTAAATAACACCAGGTGGGTTGACTCAGCCCGTCATCCTTCTGAGGTTGGGAAAAGGAGTACCAACTTACTGGGAACGGGGGGCACTGCATCAGTAGCACAGCTGAGGTCCCAGCAATGATGCAACTAGTAGCTATAGGCTTCACAAGTCGTAATAATAATTCAATAATTTTGATATAAAAACATTATTAATACTGTAACCAGAAAACCATATCGCATCAACTTCAAATAAGATGATTGCAGTTCCATATGCATGTGCAGCCCATGATGATCGCCATAATCACCATCATCACCACCATGTACCACTCACTCCCTATACAGAGTGTTGCTCCTGCCAAAGCAGTTTGTTGGCTCAGGTTACAATCCTGGATGGGTCACTACTCTAACACAGGAAGTCATGGCAGGAATTATTAATTTGTTCAGGGTGCTAGCGATAACTCGCCCACTCTTCATGAAGGACACCATGGGATCTTTATCGTCCACCAACTAATGCTGGCAGATGGGACACCAGGTTTAACCTCCATTTGAGGAACAGCAAACTCACTGATGAATCAACCGACCTGTGAAACACCAGGATGGTAGTTTATAGCTGGACTAGGATTCAAACCCAAGCTGGACAGCTCAGAGGAGAGTGTGCATACTTCTTGGCCATCCTGCCAGACTTTGTAGCGCATGTCACAACATCATTACCGTTACAAAAAGCATGGTAATCAAAATAAAGACAAACTAGAGGGGGAGCACTCAGTAGAGTGCAAAACCTCCGCCGCCAATACTGCTCGGTCACTCAAGTGAACCTGATATCCTATTCATTCAATTTGACGTCAGTGCTCACAGAGTTAGAGTTTGCAACTTTCCCTTTTACTTTTACATACTCAATTCATTCGTCATAACTAGATTCCTTGAGACAGAAATTGATTTTACGTGGGTATATCCACCTGAAGTTCCAAAATCAGCCACAATTATAATTTTGGCATGTTTTTTTTTGTTGGAAATCACTTATAACATGTAGAAATGCAAAAAAAAAAAAAATCGAAATTTTGTTGAAAAAAAAATTTGCAAATTTTTTTTTCTCAAACAATTTTTTTTGGGGGGGGGTTGGAAATCACTTAAAACATGTAGAAATGCAAAAAAAAAAAAAAATCGAAATTTTGTTGAAAAGTTTCAAAAAAATTTTTTTCTCTAACATTTTTTTTTGGGGGGGGGGGTTGGAAATCACTTAAAACATGTAGAAATGCAAAAAAAAAAAAATTCAAATATTTCTTCAAATTGGTCGCCATAGCGGCCATATTGGATTTTTGACCAAGTCCAAAATCGAATGGCATGATCCTTGGACCAGACCTAACCCCCCCCCCACCAAGTTTCGTCGAAATCCGTCGAGGAGTTTTTCCGTAATACTGTTCACAAACAAACAAACAAACAAGCAGTCATAGACTGGTACTTACGAAATTGTCAACTTGACCTCTCACCTTGTCTAAAGGCCCGGTCACACCTTGACGTTTTAGCCAGCGATGGCAACGTATTAAAATGTATGTAAAACGCTGGCTGACGTTGAACTTTTGATGTTTTTTTTTTGAGATTCGGACGTATTCATAACGAGTTGGTCGAATGCATAACATATTAGTAATGGACACAGAACGTTTCGTTGTGTTATAGATAACTTATACCAACGAATGCTGAACCTGTTGTTGGCCTACACAACCGATGCCCAACGATAGTCTAACTTCGGCATAGCGCGTTGCACGCATCGCCGACGATGTCGTGACGTAGCCTATTAAAAGGCTGATGCACAACGATTCGAATCATAACTGCCGTAGAAATGGAAGTTACAACATCGCGGTCACACCTTGGCGATCTTGCCAGCGTATGCCGACCTAAGAAAAATGTGTCTAAAACGTTGGGGGCACGTCAAATACGGTATGAGTAAGTTTGGTATACGTGAGTAGAACGCTAAAGTACGCTATCATACGTCGTAGTAAGTGGAGTACGTCAAGAAATTTTAAACATGTTTAAAATTTTACGACGTACTCGGCGTATGACACACGTTCTGCATGCGATGGGGATAAGTTTTACACACGATATGTGGACGCTTACACACGTCCACAAACGCTACTTATAAGCTACTCATAAGTCGAAACACATCGCGGTAATGTCTTTTTTACGCGAAACTTATTTCTAACTTATGTTTGATGTGCTTTGAACCAATTCTTTACGTAGTCCCAACACACATCGACGTATGTAGACGTATTCCAATGACGTCTTCCGGTCGACAAAAAAAAAAAGAACGTGTTTCTAACTTACAACTGCCATATAAAGACGTGTTCCCAGCGGTTTTGGGAATTGGTATATAAAAATGCTGCTCATAAAAGGGAACCCAACAGTGTTTTCGAGTCCTTTTTGAGTCGATGTCCATGTCAGCAGTATCAGTATCAGTATCAGTATCAGTATCAGTATTAGTATTAGTATTAGTAGTAGTTTGTTCATGTTGGCAGTAGTAGGTGAGTGTGAGGGGGAGGGTGTGGGTTATGATGGATCCTCCTTGCGTCCGCGTGTCCACGGGTAGGTTCATAGGCTGCCACTCAACGATTTAAATGGCTGCATCTCCACTATTGAAAGTAGACGCTTGCGCTCAACAATTGGATTTTTTTTACACTCAACGACTTTTAAACGGTACCACTCAGCCATTTTCATTGTTTACAATGAACGATTTAAATTGCTGTCACTCGCCTTTGTTTTTTGACGCTGGGGTTTGGAAATTTGAAGCGTTTCTTCTGAACGTGTTAAAACGCTCAAACTCGACTATTTTAAATAGACGCTGCTGATGGACAATTGGAATCATAGCCAAGCTAGACATCGAAGTGTGAACATCCTCCTCATGCCGAAGAAAAGTTTGAAGAATGCTGCAAATAAGTGTCCTGGCCGTGGCCGTGGACGCTGACGCAAGGACGATCCATTATACCGACGTCTTTCAGCCTATGCGTAACTTAAAAGTAACGTCTGTCGATGTGTGGCAACGATCGCGTAACGTGCCAACAACACGTTAATCATAGGTTTGATACAAGTTTCGGGTACGCTAAACATTACCTCGGCGTGTCTCAACTTATGAGTAACTTACAAGTAGCATGTGTTGACGTCTGTCAACGATCGCAGACCGTGCATACAACTTGTGGCCAGCGTAGCGGAACGTGTGAGTCATACGCCGGTATACGTCGTGAAATTTCAAGCATGAAAAAATTTGAGGACAACCGAAAAGTACAACGTTTAAAGCCAACGTACAACAACGTATGGCAGTGTTTTTCAGCATGCTCTCAATGTTATCAAAACTTACCCATAACGTATTCAACGTGTGCCAGCGTTTTAGAAAAAAAATTCAAAAATCGGCATACGTTGGCTAAAACGTCAAGGTGTGACGTCAAACGTCAAACATCAAAAATCGTAACGTCGACCGAAGCAAAAATCTCCATTTCTCCACGCAATTATTTTATATTGTTTTATCAAAGTCACAAAACCATAATATTCGGCCATCCACCAACAATCTTTACATAATCCAACGGCTTAGCGAGTCAGGCATGCGACGATAACCTTTATTGGGATAAAAAATGACTTTTAAACACCATCTTTATCGAAAACACAGTCAGCGCGCACACGGAAAACCATTACGTGATCAACGCTGCTTCTGCTCAAGCGCACTGCACCACGTGATGACCCGTGACGCGGCGAGTGAAATATTTTTTATACAATCTTAAAACGTCTCCAAAACATCTGATTTTTACCAGAATTTCGACAACCGAGTTTTAAGCATTCAAAGCGATCGCAAAAACCGAAGACAAAATTAAAATCGAAATTAAAACGAACTCATAAGGTCGAGCGAAGCAAAAATCTCCATTTCTCCACGCAATTATTTTATATTATTTTATCAAAGTCACAAAACCATAATATTCAGCCATCCACCAACAATCTTTACATAATCCAACGGCTCAGCGAGTCAGGCATGCGACGATAACCTTTATTGGGATAAAAAATGACTTTTAAACACCATCTTTATCGAAAACACCGTCAGCGCACACACGGAAAACCATACGTAACTCAACAACGCGTCTGCTGGAGCGCACTGCATCACGTAATGACCCGTGACGCGCGACTGAAATATTTTTTATACAATCTTAAAACGTCTCCAAAATATCCGATTTTTACCAGAATTTCGACAACCGAGTTTTAAGCGTCCGAAGCGATCGCAAAAACCGAAGACAAAATTAAAATCGAAGTTAAAACGAACTCGTAACGTCGAGCGAAGCAAAAATACTCCATTTCTCCACATGAATTTACGGAATTATGTTTGACCTCACTGTGACCTTGACCTTTGACCGATTTTGACCAAAATCTAATCAGCAATAGCCATCAGCCCCCTGAATCACGGGGTGTAATTTGACATTGGTAGCTTCTTCCGTTCTCGAGTTATCGTGCCTTCAAACACACAAACAGAGGACGGAAGTCATCAATACACTTACGAAATCTTTAGATTTCGTAAGTCACAAACAGAAAGGGGTGAAAACAGTAACCTCCATCCATCTTTGATGGCAGAGGTTAATTACTGCACCATAATCCCAAGAAGGAGGCCAGACATCTCTCACACACACACACACACACACACACACACACACACACACACACACACAGACACACACACACACACACACACACACACACACACACACACACACACACACACACACACACACACACTTTTGTTTGAAGTTATAACCTTAACTTGTAAGCAATTAAATGATTTCCCAACTGCCCGGATCATCAGCTGGGCACCGTTTTTCATCGAGGTTTCGATCCTTTCAACCCAGAACCTCTCCAAACGGAGGATCCACAACCCCGGTCACCATGACATGTTCAATCACGACGTCAGTTTGATCAATGCATTGTGACTGCATCAGCCAGTGCAGCATTTCCTGGTCACATGATCTGCAAGAGTCACTCAAAACTAACACGAGAGCAGATAGCAATGGAATTCAAGGGATGGTTACACAATACCCAGTTTGCCAAGTTTTTTCTCATGAAACATGCTAAGTGCCATAAATTCATCACCTGTAAAGTGCTTCC
This sequence comes from Eptatretus burgeri, assembly GCF_056783735.1. Classification (NCBI taxonomy): domain Eukaryota; kingdom Metazoa; phylum Chordata; class Myxini; order Myxiniformes; family Myxinidae; genus Eptatretus; species Eptatretus burgeri. The sequence goes on along the minus strand of NC_140976.1, from coordinate 5,665,902 downwards.
CATTATCCTACAATCGATTCAGCTTGAAGAGGAATGTCAATTCCTACTTCCTATATCTTTGAGATTTCATCGTATTTTACCTGACTTCTGCTACTCCCTGTGTCCTGGATGTTTTCTTGTTATTTTTGTTTTGCTTTATCCATATCTTTATCTAACATTCTAGTGGGGCAACTTAGCTAAATATAGCATAACAATTGTGCATTTTGTGAGGAAAGCACCAAATTTGGCACACTAGTAGCCTATCATATTATTAACAGATTTCGATATTGGGCCATCTCAAATTCAGCCACTGATGGCAGCCATTTCCACTGCCATCAAAAATTTTGAGATGGCCCAATATCCAAATCTGTTCATAATATGATAGGCTACTGGTGTGCCAAATTTGGTACTTTCCTCACAAAATGCACAATTGTTATGCTAAATTGCCCCACTATTCAGTTAGTCCCTTACCTAGAGTGGCTTTATGCCTTGTTTTGGATGATTTCCATTAAAAATAAAAAAACAGAGTTGGGAAATGATGACATTCAAACACCAAGTTTCATCTTTTTACCTGAACCTCGGACTGGCCAACCTTATCTCAACTCTTCAACGTTTTCACACACACACACACACACACACACACACACACACACACACACACACACACACACACACACACACACACACACACACACACACACACACACACACACACACACACACACACACACACACACACACACACACACACACACCTTCACTAGGTGGCCTTCAACACGAGCCTTGTTCTGCAAGGCTTCCTGCTTCAGTTTCCAGAATTCCATCACGTCAGGTCTCAGGCCTTTCAAGGCTGTGGGGTTTCCAAGGCCTTCAGCCTCCCGTCGACTCGACACATCAGGCTTGTCCTGGGCCCGGTCACCCCGGCAAACCGTTTGTCGAGTCGATACTGGGATTTGTGGAACAACCCTGAACAGGGTTTTAGAAAATTAGACTTCACATTCAATTTCACCGAGAAACATCTCATAATATGGACCAAGTCATCAGAGAAGAAACATTTCATGGCAAAATCTTACCTTTGGTTCACCTTTGACGTGACACTGTACTCCACAGTATTAGAGGTTTAATCACAGAATAAATAAACTCACTTTAAGAACTGTTATATTTCCTTTTCACATATTTTCATCACAGATATACTAACGGGCCTGTCATTTCTGCATCGCTCATTCGACCTCGTGCCTCTTGTGCAATAACGTTTCTTCAGGGATCAGACTCATCCACTCCTCATCCTCTCTGCAACTTCTCTCCGAATCCAGAACGATTAGACTATTGAAGCCCAACAGATGGATTCAAAACGATAGATTCAAATGTTGTCGAGTACATAACAGCGCACTTGAAACATTTATCAGTTTACATGATTAACTGTTCATGGAGGACGTAATGTTATGAAGAGAAATGGGAAACGTTTAGATGCACTTCAATCAAATAAGGCCGACGGTGGCCTCTAAATTTAGACAATCTGAAATCGATTACACGGGCTTCTCTCACTTGTGTTTCTGGTCAGGATCATCACATGCTGCAGGCTGAGCAGCGTGCACCCCAATCTTGGGTTTGACCCCAGGTGCTTTATCACCGAGTCCCAGTACCAAACGCCATCCCTCCAGTCGAGCTTGGGTTATGAAGGAATGCTGTCAGACAAACAACAAACAGGTCATCAATCAAAGTGAATGTTTAGACATGGGGTGCCGACTCCTTTGAGTAACAAGTCATCTGCTCACGGATTTAAAATAGTTCAGGTACTGGTGACGACAGCACAGATCGAGATGCCCGATGGTTTGGCACGTCTGTGTTGCAATGAAGATTTAAATGCAAGTTCTGACCTTTTGCTCCTCAAACCTCCTCTTATGCTCCTCATGCAGTCTCACCTGTTTGGTAATCACAAGATAGCGTATCATGTTATTGATGCTGGGGATGCATCAGGAAAGAGGATGAGGTGATTTAGAGTTAAGATTACACTCAATCCCTCACTGATGGATTCCGGATGGCTTTTTTGATTGGGCGTTTCACGACCGGCACACCGTACTTGGCTGCTGGTCCAGTGACACGGGATCCAGGAGTGCGAGTTGTAGGTTTCTTGGCTTTTGTGACAATTGAGAAAAAAATAAAAAAAAGAGAGAAAACTAAAACAAAAGCAAAAAGTAATAACAACAGGTCAAACTTTACATTATTCATAAAGCTCCCTGAGCCACAACTACATAATAATTAATCATTTTTCCTCAAAATGGAGATGTTTATCGATCTGGAACTTCAGGATGTATTGTACGTGTGGGACTGACCTGAGGGCTCCACACGGCTTCCTGCAGGTGGAGGTCTTTTCAATCCGATCCCAAACTCTTGTAGCAGATCCTGCCACAATCACAAGACAATCGAGATACTCACTTTTTATACTTTAGACATTTAAATGAGAAGGAAATTCTTTTATTCCTTAAACATACAATTCATTGCGAATAAGTCGATGAATTATGCCTCCGCCTGTGTTCGATGTCAACCACTGTTGTGTTGCATATCAATTAAAGGGCACATCAATAATATAATTAAAGGTCAGATGAGAGAGAAAAGAGAAGTATAAGAGAACATCAGATGCTTCAAACTCAATTTAAAGCTCTTTGAACATCTTCAAAATGATGTTTAAAAGAGAAAATGACCTTTTTGAACCCAAAATATAATCAGTCAATCTTTGTATTACAGTCCATATTTCTACCAAGTTGAGTTGAGTTGAATTTATTTATTTATTTTTGGGGGTGGGCAGGGGGGTCATGGTGAAATAAGGTTTTTCCATTATGTGGTCCCTTGGTTGTCCTTACCAGTGGGAGCCATGTCATGAACAAGATTCCTTTGATAAAACATAAGCATGAGGTTGGGAGGTGTATAGTACAGGTATAAAATTAGCAATCTGCACGGGCAGCAAGAAAAGCCAAAACAGATAGGAAATGAAATACCTCAAATGGTAACCAATCCACTGTGAATAAAAAAAGAAGCTGTCGTTTCAGGGGGGAAAAGGGGGTTGGGGGAAGCTTTTTCTCTTTTACTCCAACAAAGAGTAAGGCCCGAAACGTTCCGTTTTATTCACGGCATATCGATTACTAAATTAAGGTGTTGCATTTCCTATAGTTGTTGTTGTTGTTCGTCTTTCGGCTGCTCCCGTTAGGGGTCGGCACAGCGGATCATCCGTTATGATCCGCATACTGATTTGGCACAGGTTTTACGCCAGATGCCCTTCCTGAGGCAACCCTGGTCGCCTCTTACGACACAAGGATAAGGATTGGGTTTCGCCATGATTCTGGGCTGCCCTACACCCTCTCATAGCACGGAGCTCCCGTCCTCAAGCGATCCTCCAACCCAAGCTTCCGAGTAGCCGGATTACAGGCGCACGCCACTACGCCCGGTGTTGTATTTCCTATAATTCAGGTACATTATTTAGTTCCTTTCTCATGATTTTGCTGACAGATAAACCATCATCCCTTTAGACGAGCATGAACCACCTCATGCTCCAGGCGATGTGGTATATGACAATGATGGTGATGAAAGCCATTGTTTAAACCAGAGTTTACCTCGATGTCAATTCCTCAAGGAAAGTACAACCATAAACAACTGCCGCCAATACTCACATCAAAGTGTTCCTACTTCAGTGGTGTTTTCCTTCTATTTTTTTTTGTTAATTATAAGGTCAATAATAACCGAAATTAATTATTTTTAATTAATGAAAAAAAAACAATTAATGAAAAAATTCATTAATTGTCAATTATGATTGTTATTATTGTAATACCTGTGGAGAAAGCAATTTGGGTAGACAGGCTTGAAGTAGACTGCTCTGCAACACCTGAGCGGCAGATGGGCGGAGTCGTGGACTGCGGCCCAACAACCGACCAATTAGAACTCGCAGACCCGGGGAAAAGGAAGTGGATATCGGAGGATAGGCACCACGTACAATCTTCAGAACCAGATTCTTCATGTTACCCGCCTCAAACTGGGGGTACAATGGGGGCAGGAGGGACAGCAAAACGCTTACTGAGAGACAACTTAATCTGAACATTGTGAGGGAAATTGGTCAAAGTTAATCCAACAATTATGCATTTTTCAGCACAAAGTCCCTCCTGGTCTTTCAACAAAGTGGCCGAGTTTAGGGGACAAAAAAAAATCTTACAATCATGAAGTTCACCTTTTTTCACTGGTCAGCGTACAGTCAGGACGTGTTTGAGCTTGTTCATTAACTCGTACTAAATGACACTAAATATGCTTTCCCTGCTCCTGAACATTATGCTTTCGTTTCGTGAAGCATTTGTCAAGCTGGCAAGTCCACGATAAAGGCTTGTCACAGTCATGCAGAAAAAAAAAAGTTAAAAAAAAATAAAAGACTTTCACCAAGAACAAACTTCTCAAAACCAATGAAGTGATGAACTGATGGAGCGATGGGACCAACAGAACAAGTTCTTCCAAGCCTTTACACACCCTTGTTTAATCACAATCTTAAAAAATCTTATTGATATAAATCTAAACTGCAATACGAGGGTGAACAAACCGATATAAATTAAAATCAACTTGCAGGTACATATATGGAATAAACCTGAAATATCACGGGTTTTCACCAATTGTGGACAACCTCTTGTGGAGCGATTTAGTTATCATGGGGTTTAATTTTGACAAATTGTGCTTTTTGAGCCGAGTTGTGACAGTTACCTGGCACAGAGCCTTTTGTTGCTTCTCGAGAATCATTAGCAATGACGTTTATGCATAAAGCGATGGAGAAAACAAGTGATTATGAAGTTTCGATTTTACTCATATAGTTGTAAATCAGCAGTGCTGCTCCAGTGAAGGTGGTAATTACCCTGGACATATGAAGCGAAAAGCAGGGTTAAGCAATTGGTTCATGTCTGTCTGTCCATCCTATCAGTTTATGATCGAGGAACAGCCAATTAAAATAGAATGTTATATTTTGAACACGAATCGGAACATGAAGAGGAAGACAAGTTTGTCATTTTACCATATATTAGCTCTGAATGCGTCCCAATCACATATGCACATCTGTCTCTGTCTCTGTCTCTGTCTCTATCACTCTCTATCTCTCTATCTATCAAAATTTAAAATAATTCGAAACAGGAAACTTACTATTTTTAAGATACACATATACTCGCCTTTAAACCTCTCTAAATTGAAATTTATACTTGAAAACTGTACAACACAAATAACCTTGCTTCCAAAAAAAACATGCTCTATATCGATATATAGCACGAGAGGTTATGGCATGTGGGAGTGTGCATCTCGAGTGAAGAAAAGCTCACCAACATGGCTATGTATGATACTGATGCAATGTTAATGGGGATTTATTCACCTAATTAATTAACATGTGCCGTTAACACAATAACACAATAACCCCGTCAAATCCTCCAACATAATCACCATCAACATCACCATAGTATTATTGGATCAAGTTTATGAATCATGGATATTGAAGGTAAGTTTCATGATCTTAATAACTCAAGAAAATACACTATTTTATGTTCTTCATACAGGAACACAAGTCTGGTGTTAACTTAACGGTTAAGGTGGCTGCCTTAAGATCGTAGGCTCTTCATTTTAAGCCCATGTCGTGCTGTTACACAACAACAGGTTTGTTGACTCAGCCTGTCATCCTTCCGAGATCAGTAAAATGAGTAGCAACTTACTGGAAATGGGGCACTGCACCACCTGCACAGCTGCACTCCCAGCAGCCATAGGCTGCATACAAAAAAAAAATATTAACCAGAACGGCACTCGGTAGAGCGCATTCCTCCGCCACGCAATGCCTGATCCACGAGAACATATTGGGTTGATTAAATTTTTGAAATATCATGCTATACAGTACTATATCGTTTTTGGCCCTTATCTCTCAATGGTGCAGAATCACTTTGAAAATTAAATAATTCTCATATTCAGATCAGTCTCCAGATCTTCACCAAAAATCAAATAAATTCGTCCTCGTCACACACCCAACCTGTCCACCAAGTTTCATCCGAATCCATTCACAACTTTTTTAAGATATCCTGCACACAAACAAACAAACAAGCCGGTAGGCGGCGATGGGTCGCCGAGCATGGAAACTATAAGATATAGAGCAAAATGGATGTCATATAGCGGATAGGGAATCACCTTAAGATTATGCATATCAAATCTCATCCAGTTCCATCGACTGATAACTACTCGGTATCCATTTGAATGAAAAGTACCAAAAATGCGGTTTGAAATCGGAAATCCCCAAAGTTAGAGGGGGTGCTGTGGGTGAACAAAGATCTAAATCGAAAATCCGGCTCGATCCTTTGTGCACAATGTATTCCAGAAGATTAGTGTGAATTTTCATGACCATCCGACCATAACCCTAGGAGGAGTAGCATTTGGCGCGAAGGCACCTCCAGCTCTCGCATATTATCAATTTTTGCACCAATTGACCTTTGACCCCTGACCTAAGCGAAATCGGTCAATATGCCTGAAGCAAAGTTGTAGTACTCATTGAGTACCATGAACCTGCAAAGTTTCATTCATATCGATGCACTCACCTGGTCGCTTGGGGGCCTTCAATTTTCACCAATTTCCACGCATACCCTAATTGTAGGGGGCGCTACAGGTAAAGTATTCCATACATCACAAAAACCAGAATATATTTGATACATCATCACCTGTAGATCATTCGTGCCAAATTTCACAACCCTAAGTGGGATAATGGCTTTCGGAATTGATTTCACGTGAACGGTACCGATTTTGAAGGTTTTTCGGTTGTTGCCCAGGAACCAAAGCGTCCCTAGCAACCATCACAATTTCCAAAGCACTAGGTCATAAGATGTACCTACCACCCGAGTTTGGTCAAAATCCACCCACGTTTACCACCAATTATGCTGATGACAAACGAACAAACATCCAAACAAACAGACAGAATTACTGACAATAAGGGTCACCTATTTTGGCGACCCAACAGAGAAAGGTGAAAACATAACCTCCTTCATCTTCGATGGCAGAGGTAATAATACATTATTTTGTGTTCTTAATAACACTTACATGAAAGAAAGCACAAAAACAATGCAGAAACATGTTAATCAAGGGTAAAGTTTGGACAAATTTTAAAACTGAAGTCCTTAACCATATTTTCCCCATTTCCCCCGAAGTTTGCGGATTTGTGGTTCACAAGGGCTTTCAAGAACCTAATTCCCAAGAACGACGAGGCCGGCTTTCCTATATATACTTGAACACTGCACGGGGTATGGTGATCTATGAACAGTTGAGACATGCAGCCCGTACTGTACTGTACCCATCTCCTCGTCAACACGACGTTCGGTGCAATCTTCCGTATAATCGGTCATTTTGTTTTCAAAAATAATCAAATCCTTTGTTTTCAGTTATTATTGCACGTAATGATTTTTAACCATTTCAAGAACAAAACCGTTGCTGGTGGTGAACCGTGCACAAAAGTCAAGGAATGTTATGTCTGACTCAGAAAGTGGAAGTTTTGGATAAGCTTGGTCGAGCCGAGAGTGCGTTTATTATCTTGCCAAAACTTCGTTTTTGCAAGATCTGTTACTTGTTAAGTTTTTTTGTTTGTTTGTCTGTAATCATTGGATTTTTCACCTTTATATCACTCTGTAGAGCACAATTCCCATCAGAAACTCTTGTGGGTACACATATCATAGTATTATTACAATACCCTTCAGCACACATAAAGGTCAAGGTCAAGGTCACTTTGCGGTAAATCATGGAGGTCGCCGAAACCCTTATTTTTTGAGTAATTTTAATCGAATCATCTCCAAACTTTATGGGAATGTAGTATATGGTCTGGTGCTCAGCTGATTAGTTTTTGGTGGCGATTGGCCTTGACCTTCATGGTTAGCGCCTCAGGTCGAAATATTTTGACCCCAAGGTCAAATTTTGAAATCTTAGGTACCATATCGTGTAGTACCTCTCTCCCACCACCCCCACCTATCCACATTGTTATTATTTTGCCATTATCAACTTACCCCACTTCGACCTCCTCATAACCTGCTTTCCCAACTTCTCATTTCACCCTTCTGGCCTTCTCTCCATCTCAAATCTTATTCCTAACTTCATGAGATATGTCCCATGGAAATTGCCAATTTCAAGCGATTGTGAGTAGGCTAACTGTGTTAATAAATAATCCTAAATTAATTACCGTCTTCCTGATGTATGTATATACACAGTATATGCAAACACACACACACACACACACACACACACACACACACACACACACACACACACACACACACACACACACACACACACACACACACACACACACACACACACACAGGTTTATTTATTGTAGACATAGTCAAGGCTTGTGGCGGAGTGAGTCCAAGCTAATACCAATTAACTAGTTTAATTCACAATCTCATGAGATATCCATCATTTCACGATATGTGAAGGAGGAAGAGACTGATAAATGTATTATGTAGATTTAAACTATTAGTGTAATAATGACATGCCATCAATGTAAGCAATATCGAAAATAAATCTGAACACACCGTGTTTATGATAATAAACCATCTTTTCCAAACTTACCAATGAAATGTACAATCGGAATTTACACTTACAGCATGGCGCAACGTGCAGAGCTCGTAAAGGACACATCCCAGAGCCCACATGTCGCTGGAGAGAGGGCGATAAGAGTTTAATAATGCTTTCAGCCTCCATTGTACACTAAAACAATTATTCGAACAGAGAGAGAGGGGGAGAAAAAGAGAAAGAGAAAAAGAAAGAAAAAAAGAAGACATTTGTGGGGAAAAGGGAGGGTGAGGGGGATGAGTGAAAGAGTTTGGATTTCAATGTAGTTTAATTTCAAGTCATAAGATGACAATCCGATTGTGGGGTGCAGCACACACAGTAAGCCCAAGTTTCGGTCAGGCACAACAGGGTGTGATAGGGCACAGTAGGGGGCAGCAGAGTGCAGTAGGGAGTGAGGAGACAGAGTATAATCTCAAAAATAAACGTAATTGAACTACCTCTTGTGGTTGTAAGGTTTGTTCTCACAGATTTCTGGCGACAAGTAGTACGGCGTTCCGATACATGTACGCGCCAGCTCCGTGGTACTGCCAGGAAATAAATTGGGGGTTGAAAGTCACCATTACATTTCCTGAGCTACAAGCTCAAGTTCAGATATCAGAAGTAAGGATGCACAGAAAACATTCATTCTTTACCCACAAGCCAGCGATCGTACCTGTTTAGCACTCGAGCGATTCCAAAGTCTCCGAGCTTCACCATACCTTTGTTTAGGAAAATGTTCTGAAAACGAGAAATACAAAACAAGTAAATGGTCTCAAAACTGTCATGAGCAAGCATCAAAACAAAGCCCAAAGGAATCATCCTCCACACCAAATGTAACAACACAGAGGTGGCACGTGACATTGGTCCTGCACTTCATCACCCGGACCACCTCCATTTCCAACAGATCTTAAATCCCTCCCAAAATGCATTACCTGCAGCCCAACGGGTTGCGCCGGCATGCCAATAAAATTCAAATGCTGGACCCAGAGAAGGCAGGCACGTGACCCATGCTCATACGTGAAACCCATTGGGACAGATGGCCCAGACACTTCACATCACGTGGCCCAGCCTCCTCTGACCATCAGCAGATTGTCAATATCAAACGACCAACCATCGCCTTGGTAAGCACACCTGTGACTTGATGTCACGATGAAGAATCTTTCGCTCGTGGATGTACTTCAGTGCAAGGCAAAGCTGAGCAAGCCAGTGCACTACCTGTGGAACCATTGTACAATTAGTGAGGCAAAGGAAAGCAAAACAAGCGCTGCAGATAATAAATGTAGAGGATGCGGTACAGAAGCATATCACAATCACAGATCTGAGAACTTTTAAAGTGATAGGATTAAATCCGATATCTCAAAATGTTATGGACGGATCGGACAAAATTTGGTGGACATGTTGGGTGTGTGACAATGATGAATCGATTCGAATTTGGTGAAGATCCAAATTCGGATACGATAATATTTTTTATTTTTCAAATGATTCTTCGCCATTGAGAGACGGGACCAAAAACGATATATAGCATGATATTTCAAAAAAGTTGTGGACAAGTAATGACACAACGAGGTGGATGAGTTGATTCGATGACAAGAACATGCCGATTCAATTTTGGTTTAGGTCCGGATCCAGATCCAGCCCATCAGTGGGATACAAAATGTAAACTGTTCGGCCTGGCGGAGGTATGGACTCCACCGAGCGCTGTTCTAGTTGCACATGTAATATGTACACGGTAGCGAACAATATGGAAATTCCTCATTACCTGCTCCTCGCAAAATGGTATTCCCTTCTGAGTATTGATCCGCTGAAAAAGGTCTCCTCCTTCACAATAATCCATAACAATGCATAAACTTTCACTTTCTGTGAACACACGAAGCAAAAACGCATATCAACTACTGCCCTAGCTTTTGAACGTACAAACGTCCATTTTAAAACTGTAGAACAAGGAATAATTTCATCATGATCTCCAGTCCACCATTTGATTAAAATTTATCAAAATAAAAACAAACTCATCATGGTATCAAAGGTATGCAATTAAAAACCTTGGAAAGAGCCGTGGTAGGAGACAACATGAGGATGTCTGAGGGTTGACAGAACCCGCGCTTCACTCAGAGCTTCACAGCGTAATCGTCCACACAGCTGGAAAACAATTGAGGCATCCTCAGTACGACACTCCAATCGTGGTAATCTGAAGGCAATGCTGTTGTACTCCTCTTGGAGGTATACAGGTATGGGTGGCACCCTATTATCTCCAAAATAAATTGCACCAGCATCACCAACAGATCCCTGCCAAGTTTGGCCAGCTCACCAACCCTCCCAAGTACCTCAGTACCCCATGAACACTTCCAAGTACCTGGGTACAATGGCCCTCCAAATATACCCCAGTTGTCTCCCACCAATTATCTCAGTGATACCTACCCTCTCCCCTTCTCAGGCACTCAATCCATCTTGTAATGTATTGTTGCGGGCCGGAGGTCCGGTGGCGAGAACGACCGCGAGGTGGGGGAAGTTACGTCGTCTCCCACCAGACTCCCGGAATTGTAGGCCGTCGCTCACGGATAACTCCGTGAGGCGGCGGGTCGCTTAACCGACCGTGGACGCCAATACCTCCACCGTGTAGCGGAGGGTCTTTTGTCTAGAAACAATTTACCGAATTAACCACGCGGTGTCGTCTACCGGGGAACCACGCCCGCGGCATGTCTTGCTCGAACCGGGTCACTCTACAGACTGTGGGAGAGTTCCAACTACCGACTACCAATGATGCAGTTGGGTGCAGTCAAGCAGAACTGCCAAAGCCATGCCGGTTAGGATGAGCAGATTAACAGGAACAAAGACCCGGCTAAAACTCAGATCCGAACCATGCTGGACCAATAAAGGAAAAGATGAAAATGAACTGGGAACATTTCTACAATAATTTATTTATAATAAACGAGGAAATTTATGTGGCACAGAAACAGGTTTATTGGGGTGTTATGCAGGTGAAAGAAAGAAAATGTGGTGCGACAATTTACAGCAACTTACAAAAGAAGACACAGAGCAGACTTACGCAGGAATTATACAGGCAAGATTTACAATGACCGAAAACACGTACAGTTTCTACTTATTCGACTGGTGCCACACCCTCAGACACACACTCGGACAAAATAAACCCAGTTGAAGGCAAAGGACTTTTGCAGCCAGAGAGGGAGGTGGGCTGAGGTCGCAGTTCTTTCGAATACCTGAGTCTCGGGGAAAGGAATGCTCCGTGGTGCGGCACCTGCCAACAGTCGTGCAGTCAGGTCCACAGCCGCCCATGTGGAGTTCGGGTCCGGGGAGGAGCTCAAGTGGGCCGGGAACAGTAGTCGGGCCGTCGGGGCGAGACGTGAGCGGAGCCAAGCAGCGAGAACCCCTTCGTTTTCCAACCAACTCCGGCCTCCAAGCACAGAACAAACGACCCCCAAAGAACTCTAGACCGAGGACGGTGTCATGGTTTATAGACCTCCCTCAGCAGGGCGGGGCCTTGGTCAAAACTGAAGTCATTGTCCGCCCTGATTGGATGGGGCTCCTATAGGTCTGCCCTTTCTGGGCGGGGCCTCGGCCAGGCACCAGCAAGGCCCGTCCACTCCACGCGTGTGGACTCGTCCAGAAAGAGTTGGAGCGTTTGGAGAAGCCGAATAGGAACTGCGACAGCGAACTGTCTCAGAAAAACAAGCCTCCAGAGACAACAGGTGGACCGTGGTACGTTGTTGCCAGCGAACAGAGGCTGCAAGCGCTAGGAAGGTACCGTGGTTCCATAAGAAGGGGAAAAAATGATTTATTAACCGAACTAAAAAAACATCGCAACGCACCCCTTCGATTTCCCACTAAACACGAGGAGGGGTTCTGTCTACACATATACTTAACGGCATAACTAACTTCGGGGCACCTGTATGTTTGAATGTATACAGTTCCTCGAACCGTAACAGTATTGTGAAATAACCCCCTCACTTTGCTAAAGCGACACCATCACCAACCTTCTCTCCCGGCCACATTACACAGTACTGACCAACATGCCACAGTTAATCCATACTAACCCCTTTCACGTTGACAGTTTCATCCCCTCTTCCTGACAAGGAAATTATGTGCAGAAGGCCATTCGGCCCATCATGCCTGTGCTGCACCAACACCAGATTAAACAAGTAAAAAAAAAAGACATAAAATGTCATAGCCCTTGTTTTAGCAATTTAGTTGTACTTTTGTTAACGGGCCAGCCCATATTTATCTTCAACTAAAATGGCCGCTAGTCTACCAGTCGCCATCCTTGATCAGATCGCAAAATAAAGTGAGGGGCATGTGTATGCCATCATGTGCTTGTGCGAAGTTTGAACAAAATCGGACCATGAATGTCTGAGAAATGGTTGGGGACACATTTAAGTTCAACATAGCCACCAGTCGGCCATCTTGGATCTGATCTCGATGACGTGTGTATGCAAGCCATCATTCGTTGTCTGTGTGCAGAGTTTAAACAACATCGGTAAATACACGTCTGAGATATGGTTGAGGACATGTCCATTGGGATTTTACAACTAAAAATGGCCACCAGTCGGCCATCTTGGATCTAATCTGGAAAAACCAATGACGTGCATATGTATTCCATCATGTGTTGTCTTTGTGCCAAGTACAAATAAAATCTGGAGATATGGTTGCGGACGCACACATGCATGCACGCACACGAAAATCGGGACCAAATCCATGAGCCCTCGTTCTGGACTAAATCCAACGAGGGCAAATGAACCAGTCAAGCTAATGACCTAATATATTTGGGGGGGGGGGTTGGTGGTTGGGGTGAGAAAAATGTGGAATGTTCAAGGACATCACCAGGGTGTAAAAATATTAAAAAGTCGAATATTCTTTGTGATTAAGAAAAAAAATTCAGGGGTGGGGTGGATGAATGTGGTTTTCTGGTGAAGAGTATACAACACCAACCATACACTTGACTAGACCATCTCACATGCACACAATCATCCATCAATGCTCAAACTACCGAAAAGTCCTGTCAACATCCCCATCCCCCTCTATCTCCATAACTTCCAGGTACCTATCCAATTCCAATTTAAACTTATCTCCTGTTTCTGCTGCCAGTACCTTTCCAGGGAGACCATTCCATGCATTAACTACTCTCTCAGTGAAAGTCCCCTACCTTACTACCATCTTAACTCTCCTCTTCTTTACTCTCAAGCTACGGCCCCTGATCCTTTTGTTACGAATCTGGAAGCCTTTTGCACACAAACAGACAGCAGTCCCCGTAGCTTAGTTATTTCGATAAGTATGTGTTTATAGTTAGAATACCTCCTTCTGTCTCATGGGAATTTTGTGTGTGCGATGCGAGTTATTTTATAGTCAGGTTTATTACATCTACAACAACAACAACGGCACCGTCCACGACTCAACCCAGTCGCCATTACCCATGTGTTTTTGGCTGAAGGCGTGGGCGGAGCCTCCATCGCCTCAGATCCGACTCCACCGCGGAAAGGTGGGCGTTGCCCCGCCTCCCGTGGGCCTGTCCAATGAGGGACGGCCAGCGTATCACGCGATGGAACCGTCCAATCAGGAGGTGAGTGGGAGGAAAAAGAAACCGCTCCCACCTCAAGAGAGTGATCGTGGCGACTGCTTCGCCTCTGCAGCCTTGGCGGCGGTTGCTTCGCCTCTGCAGCCTTGGCGGCGGTTGCTTCGCCTCTGCAGCCTTGGCGGCGGTTGCTTCGCCTCTGCAGCCTTGGCGGCGGTTGCTTCGCCTCTGCAGCCTTGGCGGCGGTTGCTTCGCCTCTGCAGCCTTGGCGGCGGTTGCTTCGCCTCTGCAGCCTTGGCGGCGGTTGCTTCGCCTCTGCAGCCTTGGCGGCGGTTGCTTCGCCTCTGCAGCCTTGGCGGCGGTTGCTTCGCCTCTGCAGCCTTGGCGGCGGTTGCTTCGCCTCTGCAGCCTTGGCGGCGGTTGCTTCGCCTCTGCAGCCTTGGCGGCGGTTGCTTCGCCTCTGCAGCCTTGGCGGCGGTTGCTTCGCCTCTGCAGCCTTGGCGGCGGTTGCTTCGCCTCTGCAGCCTTGGCGGCGGTTGCTTCGCCTCTGCAGCCTTGGCGGCGGTTGCTTCGCCTCTGCAGCCTTGGCGGCGGTTGCTTCGCCTCTGCAGCCTTGGCGGCGGTTGCTTCGCCTCTGCAGCCTTGGCGGCGGTTGCTTCGCCTCTGCAGCCTTGGCGGCGGTTGCTTCGCCTCTGCAGCCTTGGCGGCGGTTGCTTCGCCTCTGCAGCCTTGGCGGCGGTTGCTTCGCCTCTGCAGCCTTGGCGGCGGTTGCTTCGCCTCTGCAGCCTTGGCGGCGGTTGCTTCGCCTCTGCAGCCTTGGCGGCGGTTGCTTCGCCTCTGCAGCCTTGGCGGCGGTTGCTTCGCCTCTGCAGCCTTGGCGGCGGTTGCTTCGCCTCTGCAGCCTTGGCGGCGGTTGCTTCGCCTCTGCAGCCTTGGCGGCGGTTGCTTCGCCTCTGCAGCCTTGGCGGCGGTTGCTTCGCCTCTGCAGCCTTGGCGGCGGTTGCTTCGCCTCTGCAGCCTTGGCGGCGGTTGCTTCGCCTCTGCAGCCTTGGCGGCGGTTGCTTCGCCTCTGCAGCCTTGGCGGCGGTTGCTTCGCCTCTGCAGCCTTGGCGGCGGTTGCTTCGCCTCTGCAGCCTTGGCGGCGGTTGCTTCGCCTCTGCAGCCTTGGCGGCGGTTGCTTCGCCTCTGCAGCCTTGGCGGCGGTTGCTTCGCCTCTGCAGCCTTGGCGGCGGTTGCTTCGCCTCTGCAGCCTTGGCGGCGGTTGCTTCGCCTCTGCAGCCTTGGCGGCGGTTGCTTCGCCTCTGCAGCCTTGGCGGCGGTTGCTTCGCCTCTGCAGCCTTGGCGGCGGTTGCTTCGCCTCTGCAGCCTTGGCGGCGGTTGCTTCGCCTCTGCAGCCTTGGCGGCGGTTGCTTCGCCTCTGCAGCCTTGGCGGCGGTTGCTTCGCCTCTGCAGCCTTGGCGGCGGTTGCTTCGCCTCTGCAGCCTTGGCGGCGGTTGCTTCGCCTCTGCAGCCTTGGCGGCGGTTGCTTCGCCTCTGCAGCCTTGGCGGCGGTTGCTTCGCCTCTGCAGCCTTGGCGGCGGTTGCTTCGCCTCTGCAGCCTTGGCGGCGGTTGCTTCGCCTCTGCAGCCTTGGCGGCGGTTGCTTCGCCTCTGCAGCCTTGGCGGCGATTGCTTCGCCTCTGCAGCCTTGGCGGCGATTGCTTCGCCTCTGCAGCCTTGGCGGCGATTGCTTCGCCTCTGCAGCCTTGGCGGCGATTGCTTCGCCTCTGCAGCCTTGGCGGCGATTGCTTCGCCTCTGCAGCCTTGGCGGCGATTGCTTCGCCTCTGCAGCCTTGGCGGCGATTGCTTCGCCTCTGCAGCCTTGGCGGCGATTGCTTCGCCTCTGCAGCCTTGGCGGCGATTGCTTCGCCTCTGCAGTCTTGGCGGCGATTGCTTCGCCTCTGCAGTCTTGGCGGCGATTGCTTCGCCTCTGCAGTCTTGGCGGCGATTGCTGAGCGTCTGCAGTCTTGGTGGCGATTGCTGAGCGTCTGCAGTCTTGGTGGCGATTGCTGAGCGTCTGCAGTCTTGGTGGCGATTGCTGAGCGTCTGCAGTCTTGGTGGCGATTGTTGAGCGTCTGCAGTCTTGGTGGCGATTGGTGAGCGTCTGCAGTCTTGGTGGCGATTGGCGAGCGTCTGCAGTCTTGGTGGCCATTGCTTAGCGTCTGCAGTCTTGGTGGCGATTGCTTAGCGTCTGCAGTTTTGGTGGCGATTGCTGAGCATCTGCGGTCGTGGTGGCTTGGTCTCGTTCATGGACCGTGGACTCGGAGGTGTGGGTTCGAGTCCCACCGTGGTGGTTTGGAGTCTGTGTGACCGCATGAGGCGGGAAGGTATCCCGGCCCGGCTCTACCGAATAAAGATCCACAGGGTCCAGTTTCGTGTGTGTGTGTGTGTGTGTGTGTGTGTGTGTGTGTGTGTGTGTGTGTGTGTGTGTGTGTGCGTGTGTGTGCACGCGTGCACGTGCATACGTGGGCCCGTCTAAGTGGAATCGTTAAGTGCCTTGTTCATTGTACATTATATTTCTTTATTCGTGATAACTCTGCTCTGTGTCAACCTTCCCCATCATTGCCTCTTGTAAAATAAACCTCCGTGTTAAATGTTCCAGTTCGTTGTTCGTGTTTTCCTTCATTGACCCAGCACAGTGTGTATTGAGAAATAGTAAGGGCGTTGGTGCCGTAAGTTGTCATTGGGACCGGCGCGGCTCTGGTAACTCCGCTCGGTTACGCCGGATCAGAGTCGTTACCTGCGACTCGGATCGGACAGAGTCGACCGAGGGTGTGGTTTCCCCGGTAGCTGGACTGTGTGGTTATTTAGGTACATTGGAGATCAAGACAATTAACCCGACGCCACGCGGTCAAAATATTGGCAGCCAAGGTCCGCTAAGGGACCCGTGACCTTTGGTGTTATCCAAAGGTCACGACCTAAATTCTGGGTGTTCGGTGGGAGACGGCTCTACTGCTCCACCTAGTGGTCGTTTATCGCCGCCAAACCCCGGCCCACAACACTATCACTGTCTACTCTGTTGAATAATTCATCTTCACTTATTTATCTCAACCATTCATCATCTTAAACATCTCCTCGTAACCGCCTCCTTTCTGGTGTACGAAGCCCCGTCCCCTTCGGCCGCTCCTCATAGCTGAACCCTCTCTACGGATGATGCGTGTCCTTTCCTAACTGCTGTATCTTTTGTCCATGAAGACCCTGATCAGGTTGTCCCTGATGACCGATCTCCCGGCCCCATGAAATGTGACACGACCATCCAGCTGTCTGTTGATCAAAGCAATTAATTGACCCTCCAGACCTGAGACAAGTCTATCTGCTTGATGACATAAAGTTGTCCATCTTGCCGCTTGCGGACCAGCAGTGCCCGACCGAAAGAGCCGGAGCCGACTGTCCGCAGCTTCTCAAAGCACTCCATGGTCGGAGACCAAATACACACAATCTGTGGAGGACACACACAAACATCCTCCAATGAAAAAGCAAAAACGTGCAGAAAAAAAATGTTTTTATCATCACCAATTATGTGAGAACCACGTGACCGTCATCATTCGGGATACAAACGTCACAGGTGAACACCGAAACGAAACCCTGCAGAGTCCTTATATCTGATGCGCACTTCATCGATGGAGAGTGTCTCGTTGCGAGTCGGATGAGCGTTACTCACAACTCTGCGTCACCACAACAGACCCCGCGGTCTCGAACGCAAAACCGTTGCTATGGATTCCGCACATGTATTACTTCCGGTTGCTGGCTTTAATCCTCTTTTCACCACCTTGATTCGGCTCGCCTTCTTCAATGTATAGTTGCTGTGTAAAAGCTTTGATCCATTTTTCATTTAACTTAATTAATGCGGAGTATGAAAAAAAAATTGACGACTGAGGAAGCAGTGCTTTTACTCCATACACCGCCGAAAGAATATTAACCGGTAGAGCTTTTAAAACGTCTCTGTATTAAAACAAAAGCCTTAAAATAAGCAAGAAAAAATAAAGCATAACATGGATTAGTAAGATAAAATTTAATATCACACTTTCGACTGAAGAAATCAAGGGCAAAGATGAACAGATAACCACCTATACCGGTCCCTTTTGATGAAACCTTTTTTTAAGGCACGTGCTGTGTTTTAAATAAATTGTAAAATACGAGATCATTGTGTCCGGAACAATATCGCCAGCTGCGATCTCTTTGTACGACGGATAAAATGTCATTTGGTCCATCATGCCTGAGCTATTACACGTACACAAGCACCTTTTCCTCTTCTTCATCTTCTCAAAATCCTCTTCTTCCTCTCAATATTAGACTCCCACTTCTTCTTCTTCCTCTCCGAATCCTATTCTTCCTCCTCAATATTAGTCTCCCACTGCTTCTTCTTTCTCTACTTATCCTATTCTTCCTCCTCAATATTCGGCTCCACTTCTTCTTCTTCTTCTTCTTCTTCTTCTTCTTCTTCTTCTTCTTCTTCTTCTCAAAATCCACTTCTTCTTCTTCACTATAGTTTATAACGGCCACAATTAGGCCAAATTAAAAGAAACACCAGTTGATCGTCCGCGCCCGCTTCCTTTTTTGAACTGACAATAATGGCCTCGGCCCGAAGCCTACCTAGTTGTCGGCCATCGACGTTGCAAGGCTCATTTCCCTCGCTTAATAAATCATGGAAGTCAATCTGTGCTAAACACCTGGACGACCATTGTACTGCACACCTGTTTCTACGTGTAGTAGAGGCAAACATGGCTCGCGACCCATTAGTTACCGACCCATGGATTAAGGTTAGAGGTGGTAACCCAAGGACACCGTGGGATTTTTAACGTCCACCGACTAATCCACTTACTAACGTCCACCTTGAACACCTAAGCGGTCTCCTTGGCTATCGGACATGATCCTGGACGGGTCACCACTCCAACACAGGATGCCAGCAAGTCGGTACTCATTTTGCCAACCCGAGATGTATGACAAGCAGAGTCAACCCCACCTGGTGTTAATTCAACGGTGAAAGGGCTTAAACTCAGGACCCTAATATCTTAAGACAGCCAGCTTAACCGTAAATCCAATTGTGAAACATCGAGATGTCTGTTCGGGATTCGAACCCAGGCTTGATAGCAATTCGGTTTGCGTATCTCTCGGCCATCCTGCCCACCATACCTACCCAGGCACTCCTTTCAGTAATAGACAATAGTATCACCCACTTTGGGTCGTGGTCGAGGCCTCGTGGTCCACGGTAATGCATTGAGAACTCAAAACTCTCTCTTCATGCGTTCATGATACAACTCATCCCCAACATGAGTTAACTGCTCGATCAGTTGGTAGTCTCAAACTGGTGAACTCAAACAGCATTACCACAACGTCAGTGCAGGTGGCACCACTTACCAACGGAACGACCCGAGAAGAAAGCACGGTGTGCTCCGAGATGCGGCGCCCCCTGCTGGGAAACCACTGCACCCTCCACCACCCCACCCCCACCCTTCGTTTTCTGTTCCTTTCCCAGGTTTTTGTTCCTCTTCTTGCTGGGTCCCAGTTTTTATCCAGCTTGTTCATGCCATGTGTCCGACCTCTCCGTTTGATATCATTCTCCCTCAATGTGTCCCTCCCTTTGTTTGCTTCCACTCTGTTATTACCTCCACCACCGAAGGTGAAGGAGGTTATGTTTTCACCCCTGTCTGTCTGTCTGTCTGTTTGTTTGTTATTTGCAAAATCGAAGATTTTCCAAGTGTATTGGTTTGTCGATTTTGTTATTCTGTCTGTCTGTCTGTTTATCACGTACAGGTCACAATTTTAAACCGATATTCACGAAACTTCACCCCATGGTAGAGTTTGTCATAAGGAAGAATCCCATAATTTTTGAGATCAAAAGGTCAACATAGGCCCAAGGTCAACAACTAAGGTGGTTTTTCTAAAATCCTCAGTTTTCATCTGATTGACTTGAAAGTTGAAGAGGATTTATATTTAATTTCAGGTCACTGAATTAAAGGAGCCAATTATTTTTGAGGTCAAATTTGTTTTATGGATCTTGCAAGTACCGTGCTCTGCATGACGTCGGCCATGGTCCAACTTAGACACTTGTCGTTTTTGGTGAATCTAGGTCAAAGGTCAAGGTCAAGGTCACCAAAAACCGAAATTCTTATTTTCACAATAACGTTCGCTAAAATGGTCATATTGTTCAAACTAAATCCAAAATGTGCATCTTCCAATTCTGCATCCAACCATATGTCTCATTGGGGTGTCACACCAACACCCTTCTTAGCGGTCGGGGGTCGAATGTCAGGGGGGTCGGGTCAAAAATTTCAAATTCTGATAAAAACGCCATTTCAAGTCCGATTGACTTCCAAGTTATGATCATGACCAAACTAAGTGCTATAACTCATTAAACAGAAGCACTATTGACTTGTAAGAAGCAAATTGATTTCCAGGTTTTTGTTTTTTCAGAGATCATGGAGATATGACAAAGGTATTCCAGCAATTCCTTGTTCAACGAGCAATTTCATTTGTTTGTCTGTCTGTCTGTCTGTCTGTTTGTGTGCAGTATATCTCAAAAAGTTGTGGACGAAATTTGGTGGACAGGTTAGGAGTGTGACAAGGACAGACTGATTAGATTTTGGTGAAGATCCGGATCCGGCTACTAGAATTTTTTTGAGCGATTCTTCACCATTGAGAGAAAGTGCAAAACCGATATAGAACATATCTCAAAAAGTTGTGGACGGATTCGGATGAAACTTGGTGGAAAAGTTGGGTGTTTGACAAGGACGGATTGATTCGATTTGGTGAAGATCTGAATCCAGATTCGAATACAGTACTTATTTAATTTTTAAAGTGATTCTTCACCATTGGAAGATTGTGCCAAAATCGATATAAAGCATCATATAGTTATCGGGCTCGATATGTTCCACTGGATC
The DNA here is from genome assembly GCF_056783735.1 of Eptatretus burgeri. Lineage (NCBI taxonomy): Eukaryota > Metazoa > Chordata > Myxini > Myxiniformes > Myxinidae > Eptatretus > Eptatretus burgeri. The sequence continues at coordinate 5,644,900 of NC_140976.1, read as the reverse complement.
AGGCATTGCGTGGTGAAGGTATGCACTCTCCCAAGTGCCCTTCAAGTTATTCTGTTATGTTCTGCTCCATTATGTGTCCTCGCTCTTCCATGAGACTCGACTTTGGATATAAAAATAAATGCAACGGATGGCAAAACCTTCTGGATAACCCGAAAGAAAGGTTCACTTTCTTCCTCACCCAGATATCGTCCATTGTTTCATTCACCGGACCAGCAGGTTCTCTCAAAGCCATGGCTAATTTCTGAGGTCCTCGCCTGCAAACATTTGTTAAATCCTGCAAACTGATTGGACACTTGGTTATAAAACCAATTCGCAGGGGACCTGGTCCTTTGAAAGATTGGCTGGAGACCTGGTCTCTTCACATACTGACAGGTGGCTTGGTCTGTTGACATACTGGCTGTTGGTCTGGACCTTTTACATACTGACTGGTGGCCTGATCCTTTGACAGACTGCCTGTGGACCTTGTCCTTTGACAGACTGGCTGGTGGCCTGGTCTTTTTACATACCGGCTGTGGGCTTGGTACTTTGACAGACTGGCTGGTGACATGGTCCTTTTACATACCGGCTGTGGGTCTGGTACTTTGACAGCCTGGCTGTGGGCCTGTGATCCTTTGACCGACTAGTTGGGTGTTTGGTTGTTGAATGTGCTGACTGGGTGCCAGTTTGTTTGAATGACTGCCTGGTAGTCTGGCTGGGTGAATGTTTGGCTGGTTGGATGCCTGGGAACCGTATGTTTGGCAGCAAACGGAAATGTGTGGGAGGCAAAAGCCAGATGTACCTCACCCACTTCTCGCCCAGCTCCCGGTGGATGGCTCTGAGCGAGGCCTTGGCGGAGGTTAGGGAGGGGTGCGGGGATAATGCAGGGAACGGATGGGGAATGGAGAAGGGAGAATATTGGGACAGGGAAAGGGGGTAGGATGTGGGACAGGAGGGGGTGGGGGGACATGCTTTCAATAACTAAGACAGTGTTAGATTTACCAGCGGAGTAAAAGAATGGCCAATGGATGGTGAAAGGGGAGAAAGGTAAAAGATGGAGGACATGGGATGGTGCATGATTGAGCATGATAAAACTGAGGGATGTTGGGAGTAGGGGGATTAATTTAGGAGGAGAGGAGGAGCGAATGAGGATGTGGAATTGAATGAACAAGCCAAAGGTCTTGCTCCAGAATTTCCTGAGGAAAGGCGTTGGGAATGATATTTTTATGTCATTGTTCACAGTTTCTCTCGAAGTGGGATATTATTTTAATAAATGATTTTTTTATTAAAAAAAACCCCACAAGGCCTGCATTTCAATCCTTTGCTTCCCTCAGATGACCTTGTTATTGAGCAGTTTCATCCGGTTGCCTCCGTTTGGCGATTTTAACTTTGGAACCATTTTTCTGCTCATCCTCCTTGAGTCATACCGTGACCCCAAGTTTGTGGTCCTCCTTCCCAAAGTTGTGCTTCACAAGTCGAGATGGGGTGCGGAGGAGGGTGGGGGTGCACACCCGAAGCGCACGGAACAAAGGATGGAGGGTTCGGAGAGACCATGACCTGACCTGCGTCGTAACCTCAGATATCATCAACTCGTTGCGTAATCACCAATTTATTGCGTAGAGACATCATCACAATTACATTACAGTATATTTCAATGATAAAACCATACAATGATGCCAGCATCAGAGTTTATACACATTCCAGCTGTAATACATTATTAAAGTTGTAGAAAAATAATACATACTTAGAGTTATCGGGTTACAGTGAATATCTCGGAGGACAAGATTAGTGTTTCTGGTCCGGGTGACCGATTGGTAAGTTTCACGAGCACGGAACGGTCAACCTGGAATCAAAAGGAAAAGCTATCCGAGTCGAACTCCGAGCACGAGACATCGGAGGTACGCCAGGTACATACTCAGGTGTTCCATCACCACTCGAGGAGGGTCTCAGGCCTTTCCAACGCCGAGTCTGTTGTGGAGCTCGGGAGCTGACAGTCCCAGCATGGTGTGCAGGTCGCACGCGAAGCGATAAACGTAACGCTTGCCCGAAGACTTGTGAAGGAGATTTTTGTGGTAGTAATAGCGGAGTGCGCGACTCAGCTTCTCGTAGTTCATCTTTGGTTTGTTTTTACGACGCCCCCAACGTCGTGCCACCTGCCGAAGGTACAGCGACTCGGGTGAGTTTAGCACCACTCAACCTTTCCATTCGAGTGAGATCAGCACTCGACAATCTTCCAAAAGTACAACACTTGGATTAGCTCAGGTTAACTCAGCATCACTCAACGTGCCACGCATACACAGCACTCAGGTTAACTCAGGAAGAATTCAGTGAAGGATTCAACAAGAGATGGAGTGATTCTCAGTTTACTAATATTTGAATTTTGCTTCACTTAAAGAAAAAAAAAACCCCCCATGACTGATTGTGTAAGCACCTGTGAGATGTCCAATTTGAAATTGATTGGGTGCAAACATCTCTTCACGAGGATGACAAGCAGACTACTGGAATGTTTTCACGGACAAGTTGGCTCACCTCGTCAGGGTCAGAGAGACGAAATTCCCAACCATCTCCAGTCCAGCAAATGTAGGACTGACAGGATGAATCCAGTAAAAGTTCCAGTAGAAATTGCCACAACTGGATGGGACCTCCACCTGAAACACCAAAGACAAAGCTTATGTTTCGGCCTCTCACGACAGGTGAGAGGTGTGAGGCCCTCACTCTATTGGGCATCCATATGTATAATTGCTCGTACACGCTTCGCTGTTACACGAGGCTGCAACGAGCTCTAATAACAAGGTTATCGATCGGAAGTTCAACTCCGAGCACCGTTTTTCATCGATTCAAGCAATATTCAGAGTAGACGTTAGAAATAAGAGATAACGTCACGTTCCAGATTCGTATTTTGTAAAAAAAAAAAAAAAAATGTGAGCTCAAGATGGTTGAATCTTTCTTTGTTCAAAGAGTTTGGGTTCTCAGCTTTCAGAAGCAGACTTGGTCTCAGATGAATTGTCATGCTACAATGGGATTGACTGCAAAAACCCAGCCGCCTCACTTATAACATCAGGATGCAGTTAATCTGCCTGCTCGGGCCGAAGGTCTGGTCTGAATGTTTAACCATTGACCACAACCCTGATCATAAGCGGACACTAGAGCTTACCGACATAACCCACAAGTGCAGTGGAACATAGACGTGAACCAACACCGTCATCACCATCGCAACCACCACCGGTAGCGGCAGCGGGAGCAGCAGAAGCACCACTGGTTTCTCCTCGTTCAACAGTAGTCACTTTCGGTTGAGAAACCCAGGAACCCTTTTCTTGGAAAGTAGAGGCAGCGGTAGGCAGTGGTGTAATTGGATGCTCAACACCTCCATCTTGGGACTTGGAACTGGAGGTGGTTGCAAAACGCGTGTCGACGTCGCCGTAGAATTCATCGAAGGTCGTGAAGGTATGAGGGAGAGAATATGAATCAGACTCAAAGTTGCTGCAAGACGGGACACGTTGAAGGTTGCAGGGTTGTTGCCACAATCTCAAGGGGTCTGTCAGAGTTAATGCGCCCACAACATCCGGTGGTCCGTAGGAAGGCGCATTGTCTGGATAATCGACGACAAATGAGAGAGGTAGGGGTAGGAAAAGGGAAGGAATGTTTGAAATAAATACAAAATAAATGGATTCAGATTTTGTTTTGGAATCATAAAAAAAAAGGAAATAATTACCAATACCTGAGTTTTGAAATGACGTACGAGTACATGAATGCTAAACGAGGCCTTTTTACGCATGTGCTGTGCCGAGTGCGTTTCCAGTGATTCGGTTCTGCTCGCCGGGCACCTTTAACTTGCCGTTACTAGCACAAAATCTGTCATTCAAATCGTCTTTTAAAAAATAATTCTCAGCATTTAGACGAAAGAGTGGCAATTTCAAATGGTTACCCATAACTGTTCTGTTCCAAAATGCAAATTTGACTCACGGAAGTACAGGAGATATGGATGACGGGTGGAAGCAAATTGTCCCATAACAATCACAGGTTCATCAATGAGTAACTGTGACCAATCATTGCCTTTGGCCTTGTATGATATAAAATATTGGGTTTTTAAAAATCGGTTAAAGTGAAAATATGCAGAGGATGGGAGACGTGATGGTGGAAAATGAGATTGTGGGTTTCGTGGCGTGTCGTGCACCTGAGCAACCCCACCGCATGGGATGGTGCAGGTGTCCTGCGTAGTCCTGGGTGAAAGCCAGACAGTGACCAAAACTTCCTGAAACTTTGTCCATGTGGATAAAATAAACTCTCTCTGACTGTGCCCTATTGTTTAACACTTTATGCTCTCTGCACACTGCCTGTGCACCATTTGTCATAACTGTACTTGTTTTTCCCTTAATCATCATTTCTGATTTTGAAAGAGATCAAATTCATTATCCCCAGCTTCCTTCCATTGTTCGCCTCTCTGTTTTAGGGGGCTGAAGGAATTATTACCTGAAGCAAATTCTTCGATTTTATGCCACCCCAGCTCCGGTTCGAAAGTTGGCGCCTCGGTCCCTCCAAAACTAGAGTAGGCCCGAAGATTGCCTGGACCGACTGGAGACATGGTGGACTCGAAAGGGACCGGGGCTTGAGTGTCCCAGTCTCGGAGACGAGGTGGGGGAGCTTGCATGGTGACTGGTGGAACAAGCAAATCGTCCCATATGACATCATGAAGGGTCTGGAAGGACTGAGACAAAAGGGTCGGTTCAATGGGCCCAGCCATGAAGCCTGTGGGGGGGGGGGGAGAGAAAGAAAAACAAATCAAGGTGTTGTTGGTCATTCAACACATCAAATGGGCTGGCATGTTAGCTCAAAGGTGAGTACACTACTTCTGAGCTATCTAGTCTCGGATTGATTTTGGCTTGTCTGTAAACTGTCATCCCTGCTCAGACAGGATGTTAAGCCAGCTGTCCTATCTGTACGCATTCGCTTATACATGATAAAAATCATGATTATCTTTTGAAAGTAGTGTCCCAGTGTGAGTTTGTACCCTGGCCAAATCGACAGGGAAACTGCAACAGAGGCACAACCAAAGCCCCAGAAATGATGTAACCAGCAATCAGGTACTGCGGATGCATGAAGAGATTGCCTTAATATATCACTCTGGGAGCGAATTTTAGTGTCAGTGAAATATCTTGCACAATGCTACATGTCCAGCCTTCCCATATAAATATTGTGGTGCCCACCCTTTAGAATAATTCTGATTATATCCCTCCCCCTTCCCATATCATATTCAGCATCACGGTACAAGGGACTCGAATTTGTTGTCCCTCCCCCATCCTCAGGGATTCAAGAGGCCAATTTTAATTATGCCCATGACCTGCTCACAGGTACCCTGAGTGGGTCTGCATGGAGATTTGTCAAGCTGGTTTACATTCTATGTGATATGTATACACACACACACACACACACACACACACACACACACACACACACACACACACACACACACACACACACACACACACACACACACACACACACACACACACAGAAACCAATGATGAGCTGGACAGGCTGTCAGACCAAAAGACAAGCCCATGATTCACAAGACAGACTGCGTGTTCAAACCCTCAAGCTCACTCAAGGTTTGTCAGATTCCCACACTGGTGAGCAAGCTTCTTCCTGTCCAAACAATCGCAGGCATTTCTGCATCACTATGACGTCACACCGTGAAACAACCCATTTTGCGTCACTTCCAGGACGGGGAGTTGAAGAAAAGGTGAAACGCGCTTCTCAGTGTTGTAAAATGGACTTGCTCAGTTGCTCCTGTTTGTGGATCATTCGCTTGGCCCGTAAGGCTCCGCAATCGTGGAAAGAATGACAGAAAGAAAGAATATACTGTACAAGAACAGCGAAAGAGGGTGTTGTATCAGAGAACTGGTGATCAGCTCATGTGAACCTCATCTTTAAGAAGGTAGCTAGATCAAAACCAGAGAATTACAGACCCATCAGCCTGGCTGAGGTTGCTGGAAAAGTATTCCAAGACATCATTAGAGATCAAATATCAGATCACGTTGATAGACACAAGCTCACCCGTGAGACACAGCATGGCTTTAGAAAAGGGAAATCGTGCACCACAAATATTTTGGAACATCCAGAAAACATTAATAAACGAATTGGTGAAGGTATCCCAGGTGATGTGGTACACATGGATATTGGCAAAGCTTTTGACACAGTTCAACACAAACCATTCATTGCCAAAATGTCAGCGTATATGGCAAAGCTTTGCAGTAGATCAGGGCATGGTTATCAGGTCAGAGACAAAGTAATCGCTCAAGGTACAAATCAAAGTGGGTCGATGTTACAAGCTCTGTAGAACAAGGATCAGCACTTGGACCATTATGATTCCTGATCTGTATGAATGACTGATGAAAATTTGCACGAGGACACTGTGGATCAGCAAATTTCTGGATGACATGAAGGTATCACACGAGGTGGTATCGGCCAAAGGAGGAACTCAGAAAATCTTCAAGAAGACATAAACCACCTCCAGACTTGGGAAGAAAAATGGCAAATGAACTTCAACTGAAACAAATGTGGAACAATGCACATCGGAAGCCACAACCATCACCACATCTCCGAGATGGGAAATAGTCAGCTGAAGGAGACTGCAGAGGAAAAGGATCTGCGAGTATTAATTCACAAGTTTCTTAAAACCTCCACTCAATGTGCCTCAACAGCCAAGAAAGCCAACAGAGTCCTCGGCGTGATACGAATAAACTTTTAATGGAAAACTAAAAAAGTTGGAATGCAGCTGTATTAGTCCGTCGTTCGTCAACACCATGAATATTGTATGCAAGTTTGGAGTCCTCATCTCGAGAAGGATAAAAGGGTACTGGAAAAAGTATAACCGAGGGCCATAAAACGAATCCCAAGTATCAGAGAACGACCGTATGAAGGTACACGAAGAAGATTGAACCTGACAACATTGAAAACGAGCTCAGACGATGCAGAGACCTTCTCCAAAACTTGCGTAATCTTCCACCAGGTAGACACGACACATGAAGAGTTAGTAACTAACACTAAAAAAAAGCCCCTCACTTGTCTGGGTGTCAGGAAATACTTCGACAGGTGTAGAATAGTGGTGGACAAGTTGAACTAGAGAGTTCATAGAACACATTACCCCATGCTGTCTTGCGAAGCAATGGCACGGGCGGAGTCTACGAGCGGCAAATTTGATTGGTCGTGATGACGTGAAACGCTGTAATATTTTGTCCAAGTACTGCTCAAGGGAAGGTTTTTGAAAGTGCCAAGAAAGTGCCGATTTGTGTTCTACAGTGTTCAAGTATATAACTCAATTGAAATAAAATAAAGATTTTCAAGGTTGTAGAAAAAAAAAAAACAATTCTGGAAGTTTACCGCTGTTGATGCAGTGTCTTAAACACCACCTTATTTAACATGTTACATTAGTTCTACATGCCTGGTATTGGCTTAATGATTTGGTTGGTGGGCTGGGGATCCTCGGGTCCTAAGTTCAAATCCTGCTTTCCTGTTGAATTAAAAACAGGTGGGGTTGACTCAGCCTGTCATCCTTCTGAGGTTGGCAAAATGAGTACCAGCTTGTTGTTATCCTGTGTCGGAGTGGCGACCCATCCATGATTGCGCCCAATAGCCAAGGAGACTGCTTAGGCAGCACCAACGCTCTGCACAGAGTATGGTCCTGATGGATGGATGGTGGATGGATTAGTTCTACGTGCCTGTTGTTTGTATCCTTTATGACGTCTTTAAAAACAGTGAATTTCCTGTTTGGAATGATTTTCAATTTTGTTTGACTGCCAGACAGGCAGAAAGGAATAATATTATCTCACTGCTGTGTGCGTACGCATGTGTGATCGGGCCGAATTCAGAGCCAACGTTCTGTTAAACTGCAGGTTCCTTTTCTGGTTAACGTTCCGATTCATATTCAAAATATAACATCAATTTAAACTAAGTTGGTCCTCGACCATACACTGACGTTTGTAGACAGACAGAACTGAACCAATTTCTTAATCCCGCTTTTCGCTTCCGCGTGCGCGGGGTAATACAAGTTGTATTTATTTAGCGCTTTTTTCCTTTGGATATCCCAGGTGATGTGGTATACATGTGGAATGTAACCTCAAGAAGCTCGTATTCTTCCTGACCAAAGGATTCTGAAGCTCATCTGAAGCTTCAAAGTGATTCAAGGTGAACAAAGAGAAGAACGGGCAGCAAAGATCGCTGTGTTAAACAAAACAAATGCTTTCACCTGGCTCAGGAGGTTCTTTTTGGTTTGGTGAATAACATCATTTTAAAAGGGAATTACAAGAGTTATTGAAGAACCACACACGAGGAATGTCGGAAAATGAATGAGAGATTGCTGGGATTTTTACCTGCCTGGGACATACAGGTTCTAATGGGGGTGTAAAATCAGAGATGAGAACACAGAAGGGAAAAGAAAGGTGAAAATGGAAGTTAAATAAACCGACATGGATTGAGGAAATAAATCAAGTGATATCTGTGGAATTGATCAAAACAATTTCATATTCATCAGGGAAAAGTGTTGTAATAATTGTGAGAGGAAAGTGAAATGGTTATTTAAATCAGGAAAAAAAAAATAAGTGAATACTCATTCAGTGTTAGGTGAGAACATCATCAGATGTGCTTTTAGTAAAGAACAGCAATGTGGTCTAAACTCCATTAAATCAAGAGCACAAGGTAAGTATCAATCGAGTCTCGTGGGTTATGCTATATTCAAGTATCAATGGTTCGATGGTCGTGGGTTATATTATGTACAGGTATCGAGGCTTGTAGAATTATAACACACATATATATGTATACATAGACATATACATATACACACACACACACACACACACACACACACACACACACACACACACACACACACACACACACACACACACACACACACACACACACACACACACACACACACACACACACACACACACACACACACACACACAAATGTGATTTTTACAGAACCGAATAAAACTGATTAGATATTTTAGAAGTTAAATGAATGGGTATTTTAATCGAGTTAGAGGTATGCGAGTAGTTTTTTTTTTTTAAAACAAACACGAATATTTAGCATTGCTTTAAGAATATAAATAATCATGTTTTTTTTACCGATACAACAAACACACAATGATTGTTTTAAAAGATAAACAACAATGGGATTTTGAACTTTCATTTACCAGGAGGACATGAACACAGAACGATGAAACAAGCATCAATCAGACCGGTACACTGTGTGTATGGTATGTGTCCCACATGTCTCCCTTTGTTCGTGCTTGTCGTTTTCCATTGAAACCGATTTGATGCAGTTCATGGATGATGGTATAACAGGGATACAATGGGCTCAATCAGGATTGTCTTGTACATATTGTTACAAAATATCCAATAATAATATCAATATAATCAAAGGTTTATTTCAAATCAACTTCTGTCATAGCCAAAGGCCAATTTAAGGTAAGCTTTACAATCAGTAATTTTACAAATGAAACAGAAGTGCAAAATTTAAAATAAAAAAAATTGCACATTAAAGCAAAGGAAATTGATAAATTACAAATTATACAAACACTTACATGAAATCAGAGTTCAACATTTATCAGACACGAGGGTCCATTCATTATGTGGATAACATATGACATTGGGCTGTTCTTGAATCTTGTCATTTTACATGTCAATTAGCGATAATATCAGTTTGTTTTGTTGTTTTAATAGACATGACCTTACCATATAAGGAGTCTTCTTGCAGGACTGGCATGGAGTTCAAGCTGGATGCAGGAGGGACGTGAGGGTGGACCTCACATGATGGGGTCCATAACCGGATCTACAACACAAAGTCTCAGATTAGACCGTGAGAAGACCTTGTGGTTCATTGGAGAGGCGGCATTACTAGGCATGTACAAACAGAGATCGTCAAGGATGGACGTACAGGTGGTCAAACACACTGTTAGACAACTCACCTCTGTGTTATGACCTCCAGCAGGTAACGTCAGGCTTGGTCTATCGCACAGCATGCTGCCTGACATGCATACGGACATCGTTACACAATTGTGAAAATACACAGTTATAACTATAGTGTTATGTTATTTATTATTTATATTCATCATGAGGGAAGCTAACTTTAATTATCACAGCCATTACAAGGCACCGCTGACGTTATTCACTCTCCCAAACAGACTGAGTTATGTGATCAGTCACATGATACTACATGCAATGGTGTTGTGGCCAATGCAACCCAGTAGATGGAACTACAACACGTGATACAAGTTTCAGCTGAATAACAGCATATTTCGGTCGATAGTAAAATTAATAATTTATACACTGAACGATAAAAGGGCAATTCGAATTCGATTTTGACACTTTTTTTTTTTACATTCAACGGTGTTCAAAACGAGGATATCGGAAAATAACCTTTCATCGTCTCTTCGTTAACATCAGCAGATAATGTCATCTTTTTAATGATGAAATAATAAAAGTTACAAACAAAATAAATTACCCTTTAATAACAATAATAATAATAATGATGATAATAATAATAATAAAATGGTTATTATTGTTGATACATCATTGTCATATAATAACACAGCAATAATAATAATTATACTGCAGATGGCAATGAAAAAAGTAACAATACCAACAAATAAATGACATAAATTGGAATAGTTGATTATATTAATAATAATAATTTTTAAAATAATGATTAATATCGAGTCATAACAGGTAGAGCTTCGTGTATTAAACGTTTAAATGATTGATTTCTTTGAATAATCCTCACGATACAGTGTCTCGGGTTCATGGAAGGGCTTGTACACATGTACATCATGTGCTGGACAAGGACACGGTATATATATATATATATATATATATATATATATATATATATATATATATATATATATATATATATATATATATATATATATATATATATATATATATATATATATATATATATATATATATATATATATATATATATATATATATATATATATATATATATATATATGTGTGTGCTGGAGATGTGTACCTTCATTTTCTGAAGTTTCATCAAAAATCTCAGGATGATAAAAACATTTAACAAAACTGAATTCAACCGAACATTAAGCATTGTTAACAAGGATCGCTCTTCAAGTTCGCTGTAAATTCGTAACACCCTTATCTTGCACAAAATATATCTAATATGTCCAAGCTTTTCCACGAACGTTGGATAATTATTGGAAAAGCTCTTTTCCAAAACGCTTAAACACCATAAGGTAGAAAAGCACTCAGTGGAGTGCATACCTCCACCAGGTGGAACAGTTTACGTTTTGTATCCCACCGATAGACCGGATCTGCATCCGCACCTGAAGCAGAATCAAACCAATTCGTCCTTGTCACGCTCTCAACCTGTCCACCAAGTTTCATCTGAAGCCATCCATAACGTTTCGATATATCGTGCTATGTAACATTTTTGTCCCATCTCTCAATGGTGATGAATCGCTTAAAAAAAAACTTCTCGGATCCGGATCTTCACCAAAATCGAATCAATTCTTCCTTGTCACACACCCGACCTGTCCACCAAGTTTCGTCCAAATTGTTTGAGAGATCCTGCTCACAGACAAACAGACAGACAGACAAGGGTGAAAACACAACTTCCGTCCACCTTCGGTGGAGGAGGTAACTATAAGAATTAATAGTTCAAACATCCGAGTAATACATGATCGTGTTTCAGCATATTACAAAATGATAGAAATAAATCATTAAAATGAAAACATGATGAATATATTATATCCATATATAATAGTGTCGTTGTCTTCACCACCAAAGGTTATGTATTCACCCCTGTCTGCCTGTCTATCTGTGAGCAGGATATCTCAAAAAGTTATAGACTGATTTGGACGAAACTTGGTGGATGAGTTGGTTAGGTGACAAGAACAAGCCGATTCGATTTTAGTTCAGGTCCGGATCCAAATCTGGTCTATCAGTGGGATACAAAATGTAAACTAATCAGCCTGGCAGAGGTATGTTCTCTACCGAGTGCTGATCGAGTTGTTAATTGTAATATTGTACCATATACAATGATAATGATAATATTAATTTTATTATTATTATTATTATTTATGTCATTATTAACCTGATAATACCCAGAGGAGTTCAGACAACGAGGCAAAAACACAACTGGAAGTTCTAACGCAGAGTTCAACTCATGAGAGAATCATCCACACATTGACAGCTTTTGATGCCCAACAGAAAATAACATGGACAGACATGGACAAAATAAGCTATTTATATTCCAATGACACTGGCAATGAAAGTGACAATCTCAGATTTTGACAAAAACCCTCCACACAGTATTAGAATCACTGATTGCAACTACATATGGTATTTGAACCACAATGCTGGTCCCCTAACACTTGAAACATCACAGGCAAAATTCAGCTTGCACCGCTGTACAATGTTCTTGGACAAATTGGAATAAAACAGACAAGATAATGAACAAACACAAAGAACAAAACTTTGAAGCGTTTACGTTTAAACGATTCTCATACTGCTTATGATATAGACATTGTCACTTATCGTTCAAACGTAATGAAGTGTAACGCTCAACCAGTAGCGATATACCCGGACTCAGACTCACCTCGCAAGCTTGGTCACCTGGTTGTCTCCTGGTTGGGTGTCCCTCTGCTCTCTTGATCGTCCCACTGCGTGTCCCTTCAGAAATGGGTCCCTCTCGCTTTATCCCTTGCGTGGAGCTGCGCCTCGTACTTAGGAGGAGTGCTGGTGGGATTGTAAGGGTGTGGGAGTGATTGTACGGACTGTGGGAGGGACAACCAGAGTCACGACCCAAACTCACGACTCAGCCACACCACCGTCAGACCCCCGTGGCCTTATCTGCGTTTCCAGAACGTCCGGAGAGGGGCTTGGGATGGGGAGGGGGGGATAAGGACCGGGGAAAGGGAGGGTTAGACGGTCATGTGGCTAGATGTTTGGGAGGTGAGATGAAGCGACTCCACGAGGGTTGTTTTTGATGTACTGGAGTCGTGCAGTTGCTGTCATTATCATCATCTCCATCAACTTCATTTCATTCATAACTCTTATCCTTGTCATCGCCAGAAATCCTCATTCATAATTATTCTGATCAACAGTGAACAATCAATGATCTCACAAATGCTTCTTTATCAAGTTCGAGCATTTGAATGAATTTTCTCCTGTCTAATATATTTTTCAAAAACAACTTCTTCCTTCTGTGAAAATTTGTTAAATAAACGGCAAGATTCTTTTTGGCTCACGGAAGAGCTGCACGATAGAGGTTGGACCTATTTCAACTCACAAGGGAGGATGGGGGAAAGTAGGGGAGGGAGGAACAGGAGAACAATGGATGAAGTTACAAGCATGATCTGCAAGAAAAAGGTTGGAATCTGTCTATTTATTTCGCATGCAGGAAGGTAGAGGGGCAGATGCAGTGGGGTGGGGGAGTCAGAAATTCTGTTATTTGTGTACGTAAGGTGAAGAGAGTTAATCGAAATGAAACAAAACGATGTAAATATGGGATTGGGAGACAAAACTAGGTCATGGGGAGATACAACCTTGAAGCACTGGAGTGCTGAGCAGAATTATGAGGACACGTGACAGCTTATTCCACAAGCAGGACAAAAGAGGGACAAAGGAGTGGAGGTGAGCAGAGAAGCAAAACTTTTAAGTTTAACAATGAAGGGTAACAAAGAAGTTCGTCGTGTGAGGGTTGTAGATAGCGTACAGCATCCAGGAATGAGGATGTAATGTGCTCAGATGTGCTGAAAAAGGACTTGGCCGGAAGGAGAATGGCCCTGTTCTGTGGCTGGCTTTGGATTTCAATTTGGAATTGTTGCCGACCCCAGAGGTCATGACTGATGACCCCCGGGAGTTCAAGGGGCTGAGATTCTTGCAGAGATTGAGTGCAGAAGGAAGGACATGGGTTAGCTCTGTTGTGTTTTGAGGGTTTTCATTGATCAAAGGCTCATGAAGGAGTTGGTTGGTCATTTTGCAGAAAGACATGGTAATGAAGTGATCTTTTTAAAGTTTGCCATCAAGGATGCAGGTGCTGCCAACCTTTGCTGCGATGAAGAATTATTTGACAAATGGTAATCATTATCGAATTGTGAAAAAAAACATTTTTCTGGGAATTAAAGGAGGTTAAGCACCATGGTGGACCAAGGACGATGGCTTGAGATACAGTGCCCTCCATTGAAAACAGATTATAGAAGGTAAGATAAATCACAAAGGAATAAACTCTCGTTAATATATACATGTAAAAACCTTCTGAAGATGTTCGCAAAAAGATATAAAAATAAAACTCATAGGATCAGTGAGAGTATGTCTTGTAGGATCACCTGGAATTTTAACAACTTTAAACGACCAGTCATAGAACTTCACAATTGTGTGCAATCAAATCGATAATCTAGAAAGCCTTGTAACTTGGCCAGCAATTGGTCACATAAGTAATCCAATTAACTGCAGAATACAACAACAATTTAAACCAACCTGTACCATGGTTCACCACCTGAAAGGGTACAAGCACACTGGTCACATTCGGTCCAAGCTTACATCAGCAGCAGGTTTCAATGGATTTAAATTAATACCTGGAGGAGGTAAAAGTAGCTCCCACACCTCTGCGATTGTGTGAGGGAAGGAAACAAGGAGCGGATGTTCCTTTTCTAAGGATATCACTCTATTAGGCCGAGAACTCCCTCAAGTTTAGGACTCCCTTCTTCAATGAGCTGCAGCCCATGCTAAACCAAGGCCGAAATTGGTGCATAACATCCCTCTCTGACCTCAATGACCTGTACTTTCATCTAAAAGAGGAAGAGAATGTGTGTAGATTGACAATTACTTGCTTTTACATTACTGGGAGCCCAAATCCATAACTATGTGTTTCCTGCTTTAACGCACCTGCTGAAAATCCAGATGGACGGGAGCAAGGTAACAAAGAGGAAGGAAAAGCGAATAAACAATGAAATTTCTGGTCAACAAGGATAATGCAAACATCAAGCGAGTTGAAGATCTCATTATTTCTTGACCAAAGATTTCCTGCTTGTTAAATTAGTTCAGTAATAATTTTTTTTTATGATGACAAGAAATGAGCAGAACAGAACCATCATAAACATACGTGGAAAAATAACAGGCCCAGATCATGAATCGAACACAGGTCCTCTGGCAAAAGGCACTCAATGCCAACCATAGGAGCAGCTGGGGTTTTCCACACTACTAGGGGCCTGCTCTCGAGCAGGCCCCCAGCTGCTCCTATGGTTGGCAGCGAGTGCCCCGGAAGCAGTGGGGGGAAAAGAAAGGCACTGATATATATATATATATATATATATATATATATATATATATATATATATATATATATATATATATATATATATATATATATATATATATATATATATATATGTGGAAGAATTGCGTTACTCAGCTGGTAAGTCACCCAGATAGCTCAAATGGCAAAGCACCGATATGGTTTGCTCCAGGACCTGGGTTTGATTTTTGGTTGGGGCCTCTTATTTTTCCACATACACTTTTGAAATTTATTTATTATTCAATAATGATCTGAGGCTCATGGTGGAGCTCGTACAGATCAGGTCAGGTCAGGTCTGGGAGCATGCACTGGAGCAGCATGTCGCTGCATCCACTTTCCGCTGGTACTCCAGGGCCCACCATCTGGCCATCTCCCAAGCAGATAACTGGCCCATCTTGATCTCCTTGAGATGCTGATCAACCTGCTGCAACCACGAGGCACATGGTCGGCCCATTGGCCTCCTCCACTCACGAGGCCCCCTCGGTGAGAGAATCTGGTGAGCAGGATCAGCATAAGGAAAATGAGCCACATACCCATACAGCCGCATCTGATGCTCATGAACTATGCAGGTAACAAATCTCATTTGAGTCTCTCTCAGCAACCGCTGGTTGAACACAAAGACCGACCAGCGATGGCCAAGGATTCTCCGAGGAGACTTGGTACCAAAGGAATTAAGTCTCCGTCTCAGATCCCTGGTCAGAGTCCAAGTCTCACATCGATGGAGTAAGACTGGAAGAACCAAGGACCTGAAGACTCAGACTTTCGTCCTCCCACACAGGTTCCTGCAGTGCCACACCCAATGATCAAGCGAATCCATGACTCCCCAGGCCTGACCCAGACGTCTGTTGCCCTCTGGCTCACAGCCAGCAGAGACATGAATATCACTGCCAAGGTTAGTGAATCTCTCCGTGACTTCAACATCCTCACCGCAAACAGACACAGACAGGACAGCAGCATCCAAGATGTCATTGAAAGACTGAATCTTAGTTTTCACAAAAGAAACCCATAATCCCAGTGGCTCTGACTCCTCATTCAGCACTTCAAGGGTCCCTAAAAGGATATCTCGAGTCTTCTTAAAGATGACATCATCTGGGAAATCAAGGTCAGAGATATTGACATTCCCAATTGATGCACCACAACTTGATCCCTCTGACATCCTCCCCAGAATCCAGTCCATACAAGTGCTGAAAAGTGTGGGGGCCAGTACACACCCCTTACGAACTCCAATAACAACTGGAAATAAGTCAGAGATGACATCACCACATAGCACAGCACTCTCACTACCAGAGTGTAATTCAGACATCAGATCGATTAGTTTTGGTGGCACCCCACGAAGACCAAGAATCCTTCAGAGGGCATCCTGATTGACTGAATCAAACGCTTTACAGAGATCAACATAGGCTGCAAGCAGGCCCTGCTGAAACTCTCGCCTGCGTTCGGTGAGGACCTGAAGAACAAGGATACGGTCAATCGTTGACCTCTTTGGTGGAAAGCCTGACTGCTCTGGACGCTGGTGCTCAAGCAGATGGTGGCGAACCCTGTCAAGAATTATCCAAGCAAAGACCTTGCCCAGCACTGAGAGCAGCGTCACCCCTCAGTAGGTGTTGCAGTCTTGGCGATCACCCTTCCCTTTCCAGAGAGGAACAATAAGATCCCAGGAGCTTTAGCCAATTTCAACTGGTTCACCGCAGCCTGTGTTTCCACAAATGAAGGTGGTCCACAGTTGATTGGAGGGTCAGCAATGGGGATTGCAACACCCCTGACATCCAACTCAACAGCTGGTGGATCAGCCGAGTACAGCTGCTCAAAGTAACCGGCCCAGCGGGCCTTCACTTCGGACTCCTCTGTCAATAGCCCACCACCCTCTGCTCTCACTGCAGTACAACGAGGGATGGACTTGGAGGAACGCAATGCACGAATTCCCCTGTAAGCAGGATAAGAATCACTTGACCACGGGTGAGGCTCTAACCCCTCACAGATTCCTTGCACAGCGGCCTCCTTGTCCACCCTTCATGCACACAGTTTTACGCCTCAGATGCCTGAACAACGCAGCTCTGCCATTCAGCCTGGCCCTGGGACTCTGGTCAATGGTATCCAGTGTCCCTTGAGAGAGAAAATTCTTCTTCGCCCTTCGTTGAGTTCCAAGACATTTACCGGCAACATCAAGGACGGTGGCCTTGAAGGCACTTCACCACTCTTCAGGATCCCCCAAAGCACCCAGACCCCCCCCCCAAATCCCCACTCATCCTGTTCGCAAACTCATCAGATACCCTCTGATCCTTGAGCTTGCAAACATCCAGCCTTGGCTTGGATGCTGCCATTCTCCAGGATTTAAGCAGCAACTTCAGAGTTACTACCACAAGCCTGTAGTCAGTATTGAGGAACTGAGCACTCTGGTAGACACTGCAGTTCTGGATCATCCTCCAGTGACCATCAATGAGCACATGGTCAATCTCCTTTGCCACACCACCAGTGTTGGAACACCAAGTCCAGCGATGAGCCTGTAGGCGCTGAAACCATGAACCAGCTACCCTAAGTCCATGACTTCTTGCAAAGTCAAGGAACTTAATGCTATTCAGCCCCATGGGGACCAAAACATGCCTTATAACCATCTCTATCAATGTCAGTGGATGCAATGAAATCCCCCATGACGAGAAGAGTATCTTGCCTGGGGTGCTGATCAACCAGATTTGAGCATGGCATAGAATGCATCCTTCATGGGGAGATCACTCACCTCATCGGAGCATATCCAGAGAACAGGGAAATGACACTCAGAGTAACAAATCCTTAATCTAGAAATATTAAGGGGATGACTAATCCTTAGTCTCAGAATCAGACCCCTATCTCTCTCCTCTCCCTGTCTCTCCCCTCCCCCTATCTCTCTTCTCCCCTATCTCTCTTCTCTCCCATCTCTCTTCTCTCCCATCTCTCTTCTCTCCCATCTCTCTTCTCTCCCATCTCTCTTCTCTCCCATCTCTCTTCTCTCCCATCTCTCTTCTCTCCCATCTCTCTTCTCTCCCATCTCTCTTCTCTCCCATCTCTCTTCTCTCCCATCTCTCCTCTCTCCCATCTCTCCTCTCTCCCATCTCTTCTCTCTCTCTCTCTCTCTCTCTCTCTCTCTCTCTCTCTCTCTCTCTCTCTCTCTCTCTCTCTCTCTCTCTCTCTCTCTCTCTCTCTCTCTCTCTCTCTCTCTCTCTCTCTCTCTCTCTCTCTCTCTCTCTCTCTCTCTCTCTCTCTCTCTCTCTCTCTCTCTCTCTCTCTCTCTCTCTCCCCCCCTCTCGTCTCCTTCTCTCTCCCCTCTCCCCCCCTCTCTCTCTTTGATCTCTCACTTTCCCTGACCTCTCACTCTCTCTGACCTCTCACTCTCTCTCTCATCTCTCCCACCTCTCTCTTTCTCCCTCTCTCTCCCCTCTCCCTTCCTCTCCTCTCTCCTTCCCTCTCCTTCTCTCTCTGCTTTCCCTCTCTCCCCACTTTCTCTTTCTCCCTCTTTCTCCCTCTCCCCTCTCCTCTCTCACCCTTTCCCCCTCTCTCACCTCTCCTTCTCTCCCCCTCTCGCTCTCTCACCCTTTCCCTCTCTCTCTCCCCTCCCTCTTTCTCCCCTCTCCCTCACTCTCTCTCTCTGTCCCCTCTCCCTCCCATCCCTATCCCTCTCTTTCCCACCCCTATCCGTCTCCCTCCCACCCCACTCTCTCTTTCCCACCCACGACTCTCCCTCTCCTTCCCACTCTGCGTCCTCTCTCTGACCCCTCCCCTCCCCACCACTTTCCTCTCCCCTCCATATATATATATATCTCTCTTTCTCCCACCCTCCACCTCTGTTAAGAAAACTGTTAAGGACTGACGATTTTGTATTTAACTTAAAACTACTTACTATTAGGTTGCATGTACGAACTTGATTCGGAGTGAGCCAACCGGAGGTGTGCAAAGGTCGCTGTATGTACGAGCTTGCCTGCATGCAGGCAGGCCTTTTCCAGGTGGATAGCAAGGGTTTTAAATGCTCCTGCCTGATTTTATATAGAATCCGGTGGTTAAAAAGAAAATGTTGCTGTTTGGGTACATTTTATTGCCCTTCCCTTCCCCGCCCCTCACGCCCTCTTTCCTTTCCCAGCCCCTCACGCCGCCTTGCCTTCCCTTCACATCAAGCTGCCTTCCCTCCACCTCTCCTCATGCTTACCTCCTCCCCTCTCCATGCCCACGGACATCTCCCGACAGTCTCCGCGTGCTGTTTTAATGTGCCCCATTTTGTTCACTCCTGTACTACCACCCCATTTTCACAAGTCCCACTACCAAATGAAAGTCAAGAAATCCTCCCTGATACTTACCTCCTCCTAAACCCCCTTCCCCTCCCCACTTCCCCCTCCCCTCCCCACTTCCCCCTCCCCACTTCCCCCTCCTTCTCGCTCCCACCCACCCCCTCCCAGAGTGTATAGCAATGTTTGGTGAGGCGTCATTCTAACCACTGCACCCCCCCCTTCCTCACTCTTCCCTCCTTTCTAGCTCCGCCACCCTTCCTCTGTCGTCACTCCCCCTTGCTCCCCCCTCCTCTCTCCCTTTCTCTCCCTCCATTAATATTCCTGTCAGCGAAGTGATGGGTTGTATTTGCTGGTATTATATATTTTGCCCTGATCGGTCCCAATCAATCAAATGCGATGACAGTCCCGCTGGCTTCCATAAAATCAGGAATGTTGACAATAAGAGCCGCAAGGCCTACCTAGTTGTGAACCACCGGTGTCGTCGCTCGGGCGATGTGCCTTGCTGAATAATTCGTGCAAATCAATCTCATAACGGCTGAATACAGATCGTCATAGAAATTATGAATAATCACTCACTTGTGGAAGCTTAGACCACGTTCTTATGCACCGGTTTGGGAGTTTGTGCAGTTAATCGCAAAACATTGTGCCTCACTGTTGCAACACGACTTCCTGGAAGGTGCCGTTTTCAGACACACTCCAAGATGGCCGCCAGAAATTCTGTGCTAACCATCAGCATGTCCATTCAAATATATATATATATATATATATATATATATATATATATATATATATATATATTTACTGATAAATCATTAATTTAGTAAAATTTTAGGATTTCACTCCAGATTTCGGCACTTAATTAGTCCACATGCTCCGATCCTCAAATATGAAGACAGATTTTGATGATATACTATAATTAGTCCGTGAGAGGACATCATGGTTCCGAGGCAAGGCATTTTTGAGCAGGCCTAAACAAATGGTTGCTTCAGACCCCTGTGAGGGAGAGCAGGATGACCAAGGATAAGCATGTTTTTGATTTTGCATGTGAGATGAGTTAATTATCTTCAAAAGGGATGTTTAAATTAACCCGATTACCCAGTTTTTATTCACGGACTTTCTTTGAGTTCCCTTTGTATGCTTGCAAAGTTTTGGGCCGCGAGGTATCATGGTTTTGGAGTTATGGAGGAAACACACTGACATATCGACATTTATTTATTAAAATATATTTATTACTAGCAAATAAAACCCGTTGCTTTGCTGATGGGAATATTAATTAAGGGAAGGAGGGGTGGGGGGAGAGAGAGAGAGAGAGGACAGAAGAGTGAAGAGAGGGAGGGGTAGAGAGGAGGGAGGGAGTGAGGAGGGTTCGGGTGGGGGAGTGAGGAGAGAGAGCAAGGAGGGGTGAGGGAGAGGAGGCAGGGTGTAGAAAGGAGGCAGGGTGAATAGAGAGGAGGGATGGGGAGAGAGAGAGAGAAAGAGGAAGGGAGTGGGAATGCGAGAGGAGGGAGAGAAGGGGGAACTAGGAGGCGAAATGAGAAAGGAGGGGAAAGCGATCAAGGGGAGAGGGGGAGAGCGACGCTTCACCACACATCACTCTACACTTCGGGAGGAATGGGGTGTGAGGAGGCTGTAGGAGAGAAGAGAATAGGGGAACAATGAGGGGAAATGGGGAGGGGAAGGGGTCTTCTGGACTTGCGTTTGGTCGTGGGACTTGAAAGGAGGGGTGGGGGGGGTTCAACTTGAATGTGGGAGGGGGACTTGAGGGGAAGCCGGGGGAATGGTCTCTTGTGCCGGCATTAGTACAGGATTGAACGAAGTGAAGAATGTTAAAACAGCATGTTCAAACAGGATAGCAAAACCAGCCGTCACTTTCAAACAGCACATGCCATTTTTAAAGAGATTATAACAAGGGCTTCCCTTGAAGTATGTGTGACTCGAACTGTGACTGCCACCCTGTTTACCCACTCTGGAACTGGAGTGCGAAAGAACACTCAAACCAAAAAAACGAACACCCCTCCAGCATCGGGACCTGCCGCCAAGCCCAACTCCACAGTCCAAACCCCGAAACCCGCTTCAGGCCAAGAGACCCTTGAACCCATTGCATCGGGACTGCAATGCTTATAAATGCCCAGAGAAACCAGTGATTCATGCCTTTATTTAATTTCAGCACATGTTTTACAACCAAAATGTGATCAGCCCCAGAATTTCTCAACCCAAGCCCAATCCCAAAATTCAAATCATAGAATCAAACCCAGCAGCAGCTCCGACCACAAAAAAGTGCCACCTGCCAAACCCGCACACTCCCCGACACTCCAGGCTCAAAACACCACACAATCACCACAGTTCAACATCACCACCTCCAACCTACAACACAACCACCTGTGGGAACTTATCACAACCACCCATTGTTTATCACTTCATGAAAGTTGGAAGAGGGGTGAGAGAGGGAGGAGAGAGAGGAAGGAGGGTGCGGGAGGGAGGACAAATTAAGAGATGGGGGGGAGGGGGAAGGAATGATTGGATGGATGGATGGATGGATGGATGGAGGGAAGGGATGAATGGATGGATGATGGATGGAAAGAGGATTCATGGCAAATTTCACAGTTGTTTATGAACACACGCTACTCTAATCTCACAGAATGAACGCAAGGTGTAAGGAATGAATGATAAATTAATGAATAAGTTATCACCTGCTGTTCATTCGTCTGCCATTCCATTCCATGCAGCAATGAACTTAGGTTTTGGAAACAGCTCTCCCCTAATAACCTCTAAAGGACTCCACCAGGGGGGTCTATTTCGGAGCATCTTCAGAGGGTGCTCAATATGACCGCTCCAAGGTGAAGGTTTCATTTTAAACTTTTGTCGGATTTAACTAAGATAACGGAACACATGTTAAAATATGTACTTCATATACATTATCACCTAACTTCGTCTTTAACGTCACTTAAGAATTTTATTTTCAAAAACGACAACAGCTGTGATAAAAATTCATTTACACTGCCAGCTACTGTCTCAACATAGCTAACAAACATCAATTTGATCCATCCATCCATCCCTTCCCTCCATCGCATCCATTCCTTCCCACCATCCATCCATTGATAAGGAATGGCAGGCTTAGCACCACATGACAGCATGGAGCGCAACACAATCAGGTGGTCGATCGATGCATTTTTGATTGTGTTGTGCAGAGTGTAAATGTAGAGTGACAGGGCATGTACTTTTGCCGTGTATCGCCATGGCTTGCAAGCGAACATCCAATAAGCTTGTAGAGCGCTTGCCAAGAAGCTTAAACACACAAGCAATCACTCCAACAACGAAACGGTTGATGAGGAACAGCAGGCTTGGCAAGCAGTTAGCGATCACCGATTGGTTATATTGAACACCTTCAGGAGAGACCTGGAGTATCAAACAATGTCCAAATTGGACAAATGAACGCTGTGAGCAGTCGGAATTGCTGCTGAGGTCAATTCTCTACAGTTTACATTTTGAAATTTGGCTCAGGTTAAGAGATTCTCGAGGTTATTCCATGTGCGGAAATGAAATAAAGCCAAGAACACTGGCGTCTCCGGGCGTTTGTAAGCATTGTGATGCATCCAGTGATTTGTTGGTATGATGATAAGGCATTCCATGATACGAGTGAGGAAAGTGCAAAATAAAAACTATTGTTAAGAAACCGTTGTGGCCTGTTCCAAGTCAAGGTAGTGAGCAGGCCAAAAATAAATGGCGAATTAAGACCCCAGCAAGGGACAGAAAAGTGACCACGGATGATGCCTTGTTAAAGGGTAATTAAATAAGGCTGTTAATTGTCTTCACAAGGTGTGTTTAAATTAGCCCAAACACCCAATTTTCATTCATGCACTTCCTTGGAGTTTTCTTAATGTGCATGCAATGTTTCAGGCTGTTAGGTTTTATAGTTTGGGAGTTATGAAGGACGGACACACACACACACACACACACACACACACACACACACACACACACACACACACACACACACACACACACACACACACACACACACACACACACACACACACACACACACACACACACACACACACACACACACACACACACACACACACACACTATATGTGTCTATTTCAAAGATATTCGATAATATGAGTGAGGAAAGTGAAGAAAAAAAAAAAACTTTATTGTTAAGAAATCGTTGCGGCCTGTTCCAAGTCAAGGTGTGGTTGAGCAGGCCAAAAAAGATGGCAGCTTCAGACCCCAGTGAGGGAACCCAGGATACGCCTTCAGACCCCAGAGAGTGAGGTGACCGAGCAGCACCTGATGAAGGATTTAATTCAATAAGGCTCTTAATTATCTTCAAAAAGGGTGTTTTAATTAACCCAAACACCCAATTTTCACTCTTGCACTTCCTTGGAGTTTTCTTAGGATGCATACAAAGTTTCAGGTTGCTTGGTTTTACAGTTTTGGAGCTATGAATGACACAGACACACAGACACACAGACACACAGACACACAGACACACAGACACACAGAGACACACAGACTTGACATTTATTAGTGCAGACTATTTTTAGGTCGCAATGCTAAATGGAGGTTTTCCTTTAATCAAATGATCGCCTTGCACTGCAAACTTTGTTTTCAGGCTTTCAGTACAGGCTGTTGTTATCAACAACACTGACATGGTTTGTTCAACTTTGTGATAATCCTCAGGTTGTATCTTAACGCACTGTTAAACAAACAGCGATTCCATTTTGTATTTATACGTTTTAGATGGTATATTGTTTGGTATCACGCTCTTGGCCTGGTTGAATGTCTAGCTTTGCCTGCGTGCGCAGCTTTTCAAATGCAGCATGGGAAGCGGCCACCAGAAACAGGAGACAGACAAACGCACGGACAGATACCATGGTTCACATTATATTGTTATGGTGCACCGGCCGACACGGTTGTCTGGTTTGAATCCGGTGAGTCACTTAGCGACCACGTCAGCCCCACGGTGCAGGGATTTCCTGTCAGATCCTGTACCCAATGTCGCATAACCATATAGATTGAAATCTCTGCGGCGGGTGAGCGACAAGCCGAGGCAATCACCGGACAGATCTTACCTTTTAGCCGAGCAACCGATGGTCCGCGTGATGCCGGTACTTCAGCAGTACAAGACTGTGACCAATCTCTATCTCAGTGAGATTTCCCCAGAGCCACCAGATGAAACCGTCACAAGCAAGCAGGGTGAGCCAAAGACCAAGTCAAATTAATCAAGTGTATTGTGGTGTAAAATAAAGGCACATATGTACAACAACGATTGCAATCATAAATTCCCCATTGTTAACCCTACCGATACATGCTGACGATTAACAGTCCAAGCATCTGAAAGGGAATGTTAATTAATCTATGTATTAGGCCTCAGACACACATGACAGAGGACACAGGTCACTACATGATAAGCAGAGGATGCTAAGCTCAAACCAAATATTGTTGATTTGGCAGGAGGATTGTCCAACTCCGAGCGAGCTCCGAAGGCTGCTTGGCGCAATTGGACCTGACCCCTTATAAAGGGAGGAGGAGGAGCAGAAGAAGAAGAAGAAGAAGAAGATTAACCATTTATTAACCCTTAGGAACCATAACCGCAACAATATAATAGATCGTAGAATGGATTTGGACTTTTTGTCCCAAGCATCAGGGAGACAGGTGGGTCCAAATGGGAACACCAAACAGGCAAATCCAACTACCCAAGCAACAGAGTTGGTAGCATCAGGTTTATCATTCAGGACAAGTCAGTGACAGTTTGTAAACAAAAGTCCACGTCATGTTAGAACAAATTGGCTTCATGATTGTGCTGTAGATCAGGGCAGCCAGTCTTCCGGCGTGTGGTTCATACTGTGCTCTCGTCACACATCATAGAATGCTTGACATGATCACTATTTATCACTTCGTGAAACACTTAAAGGGTGATCTTTTCATGACGTAAACAAAACTGGTATAAATGGTCAGTCCCTCCTCCCCCATTCTGATACACCCTGTCACATGAGTCCAAGACCTTTCCACAAGGTAAGGTGGACCGGCTTTTTATAAAGTTGGCGCAAGGACTCATTCAAACAGCTTCGCCTCCTTCACAACCTCGATCAGCACTTTAACACGACTGGATCAGTCCTGACACGGAGGACATGCATGAGGCATAACATCGAGGTCGAGACGGTTGTACAAAACATGCACAAATCTAGAAACGAATACGATCATTGGACGGCAGTGTAAGCAAGTTGCATTTAATCGACAACTCAGCAGAGGCAGAGGCCAATCCTACGTTTAACCAAACATTAATAAGTACATCGTTGTGTGACACGAAAAAACAAAAAGAGGAAAAAATAACTAGGGTTTGTTGTTTTTTGTATGAGTGATGCAAAAGGGGGGCTGAGCACGATAGCTCAGGAGTATATTCACCTTTGAGTTCTCTCGTCTGGGTTTGAGTCACGACCACACCATAAATTGTTGGACCGGGGGTTCACAAACACTGAGTTACATCATCAATGAGTGCGCAGACCCTCAGATGTACGTCAAGCTGGTGACCCGTGTGCCACATCATCGGTAGCTCATGGACATCAAAAATTCCATGGAGTCCTTTGCTAAGAGTCGTTGAATTGTCGGCGGTACCCTGACTACTACTGGGAAGGAGATGGCAAACAACCCAGTGTAACCCTTACCAAGACGCTACTTCAGCAGCACAGAGCTTCACTGGGGAAGACGACCAGAGAAGAACAGATGTGGAAGGCTTCTTTGAGGACACCGCAAGGAATGTAAAA
This sequence comes from Eptatretus burgeri, assembly GCF_056783735.1. NCBI lineage: Eukaryota > Metazoa > Chordata > Myxini > Myxiniformes > Myxinidae > Eptatretus > Eptatretus burgeri. The sequence continues at coordinate 5,618,570 of NC_140976.1, read as the reverse complement.
ATGTCTGCTGTACAAAAGGCATCCGAAGCAACGGGCGTGAAATAGCATTAGGATTTCGATTTTGTCTCACATTTTATGCAGAATCCAGAAAAGCGTGTTCAGAGTAACAATACTTGGTGGACCTTCAAAACCCTTTTTGTCACTCAACAGTGTACCAGCCTGGAAATAGAGCATCGGTTCCTGTGGACGATGGAGGAGGAACACGATGGTGAACACCCCAAGGTAATGCAACAATAGGTTGCCAGGTGCAAGGCAGCCTGTCCACTATGCACTACAGGCAACAGCTTCTGTAAACCAAATGGGCACACGTCCAACATGGAACACACTTCAGTGACGCCGGAGCTCAACAGTGGCTCGAGATTGGTGAAATATTCATGAAAAGTGCCACAACCACACCACCTCTCATCGCCGCAGCGAACATGACGTTTAACCATTTTCTCATCCATCCACTATTTGTACTCATCTGGGACACTTAATTTTGAGAGCTTTCTCACTGTTTAAGGCTTGGAGTCTAAAATATATGATGAGATCGATTTGAGCTGATGTGAGCATCGACCAATCAGAGGCATTGTCCCTTTGATCATTGTTGACCTGTCCAATGCGTTTCATATAAATGGCCTGCTGCTGTCTGCTTGAGGAAAACACTTAGCTCATCATTTCATAGTCATAACCCTCTCTCTCTGACACTTCAAGGAACTTCAAGTATCACCCTTCCCCCTTTACTCCAAACCTGAAGCCCTACCTTTTACAATGTCCTTCTAACCAGAGCCAGTAAATTCGTTGTGGGTCTCACCTGGGCTTGTCTCAGACTTTAAGAGTCCTCACGGGTTGGTTCACACACTGCGTCCTGAAGAATGGCACGACTCCACTCTCATGAGGCTGGATGGGCAAGAATACAAAGGCAGACAGGGTCATTAGACTTCAACACTTTAAAAGCACAGACACACCTGTACCGTCAATGTTAAAAACAGCAATTTTAAACCAAAGTCTGAAAAACAAGGCACATACTCAGTGATGCGGCATCCTCATAACTAATAACAGATACACACACACGCGTCCCTTCCCTCCTTCTCTTTACGACTATCTCCTGCAAATCTCACTTTCTCTTCTTACCCCAATCCTCCAACACTCCCATCAACCTTCCGAATTCTCCCTCCTATCATCCTCCCTCTTCATGTATTACATGTAGAGCAACTCTCGCGTCCACCCCGTGTCCTACAACCACCAACATTGTTCAACGAGTACCTAATAACTCGAAGGCCCACATGTGACTCCAATCACCCAGGTACGTCCCAACAGTTCCATGGCAAGGGAGTCTCGGTGTGATGAGGGGTTACCTAGTTATCACATCAGTCCTCCCATCCCCCCAAACCACCACCATGATGGTAAATATTTTACCACCTTCCTTGTGGATCCTAAAATTCCTCCTTTTACTCAATTAGAATCACCATCGACCAACTTCTGGTCCATCACTGTTGTATCACGTCATTGTTAAACTGTTCGAGCCTAATGGTGAACAAGCGAGCTGATGAACCACAAACAAGCTTGCATGTTACTCTTTCCTCTTACATTCCACATTATTCCTGAATTTAATTATCATTTATTTAACAGATTTATGTAAGAACATTCGAAATCCGATTTTAAAATATCCTTCATTCCATTAGTTATTGCTAAGTAGGGGACTATATTGTCACCTTAATGTACCGCAGATGTTTGTTTCGATTGCATCAACCTTCGTTGTGTGAGTGACGGGTCGTTGTGCATTTGAGAACTTTGTGTGAGTTCGGAGCCGTTTCCTCTTGGTGCTGTTCGTTTTGCACTCCACATGACATGAAAGTATGTGCCAAAGGATTTCTTATGAGGCACAAAGATACCGAGTTGGATGTTAAAATGGCAAAAAAAAAAAAGTGAAAATCAGAAAATGAAGGAGGAGAACAAGAAATAGAGAGAGGGGAGTGAGGGAGTTGGAAGTTAAGTATTTCCAGATGGCACAGCGAAGGGAACTGAACTAAGAATCAAACAAACAAAGGGCGGCGAGACGGCTCGACCCAGCGAGAACTCTCCTCGACTCCCCCTGCAACTTCAACTCGATACCCTTCCTTAAAATACCCACTACTCCCCCTTCAACATCAACTCGATACCCTTCCTTAAAATACCCACAACTCCCCCTCCAACTTCAACTCGATACCCTTCCTTAAAATACCCACTACTCCCTCTCCAACTTCAACTCGATACCCTTCCTTAAAATACCCACAACTCCCCCTCCAACATCGATATCCTTCCTTAAATTACCCACTACTCCCCCTGAAACTTCAACTCGATACCCTTCCTTAAAATACCCACTACTCCCCCTTCAACATCAACTCGATACCCTTCCTTAAAATACCCACTACTCCCCCTTCAACATCAACTCGATACCCTTCTTTAAAATACCCACAACTCCCCCTCCAACTTCAACTCGATACCCTTCCTTAAAATACCCACGACTCCACCTTCAACATCAACTCGATACCTTTCCTTAAAATACCCACAACTCCCCCTCCAACTCGATACCCTTCCTTAAAATACCCACTACTCCCCCTTCAACATCAACTCGATACCCTTCCTTAAAATCCCCACAACTTCACCTTCAACATCAACTCGATACCCTTCCTTAAAATACCCACAACTCCCCCTCCAACTCGATACCCTTCCTTAAAACACCCACAACCCACAATACCCCCTCCAACTTCAACTCGATACCCTTCCTTAAAATACCCACTACTCCCCCTTCAACATCGATATCCTTCCTTAAATTACCCACTACTCCCCCTGCAACTTCAACTCGATACCCTTCCTTAAATTACCCACTACTCCCCCTGCAACTTCAACTCGATACCCTTCCTTAAAATACCCACTACTCCCCCTTCAACATCAACTCGATACCCTTCCTAAAAATACCCTCTCCTCCCCCTTCAACTTCCATGAAAACTAAATACCTTCCATGAAATCCCCTCTACTCCCACTCCAAGTTCAAGCTGATACCCTTCCTTGAAAAGCCCTTTACTCTGACTCCAACTTTATTGAAATACCCTTCCTTAAAATACCTTCAACTCCCCCTCCAACTTCAACGAAATACCTTTCCTTAAATACCTTTGACTCCACCTCCAACTTCAAGTTGATACCCTTCTTTAAAATGCCCTCTACTCAGACTCCAACTTTATTGAAATACCCTTCCTTAAATGCCCTCTACTCCAACTCCAACTTTATTGAAATACCTCCCATAAATACCATATACTCCCACTTTAACTAAACACCTTTTCTTAAATACCCACTACTCCCCCCTTAATATCAACTCGATACCTTTCCTGAAAATACCCTCAACTCCCCCTTCAACATCAACTCGATACCCTTCCAAAAAAACCCCTCTCCTCCCCCTTCAACTTTAACAAATTACTGAATTTCCCTGAAATACCCTCTACTCCCACTCCAAGTTCAAGTCGATACCCTTCCTTAAAATACCCTCCCTCCCCCTTCAACTTTAACTAAATACCTTCCCTGAAATACCCTCTAATCCACCTCCAACTTCAAGTTGATACCCTTCCTTAAAATTCCCTCTACTCTTACTCCAACTTTATTGAAATACAGTACCTCCCATAAATACCATCTACTCACACTTTAACGAAATACGTTTTCTTAAATACCCACTACTTTCCCTTCAACATCAACTCGATACCCTTCCTTACAATAAATACCCTCTACTTCCCCTTCAACATCACTCGATACCCTTCCTAAAAATACCCTCTCCTCCCCCTTCAACTTTAACAAATTACTTTCCCTGAAATACCATCTACTCCCACTCCAAGTTCAAGTTGATACCCTTCCTTGAAATGCCCTCGACTCTGACTCCAACTTTATTGAAATACCCTTCCTTAAAATACCCTCAACTCCCCCTCCAACTTCAATGAAATACCTTTCTTTAATACCCTCTACTCCACCACCAACTTCAAGTTGATACCCTTCCTTAAAATGCCCTCCACTCCGACTCCAACTTTATTGAAATACCTCCCATAAATACCCTCTACTCCCACTTTAACTAAATATCTTTTCTTAAATACCCACTACTCGCCCTCCAACTTAAAATAAATATCTTCCCTTAAATATACCTTCCCTGAAAAACCCTCTTAAACTCCGTCCTCCAAATGAAATGAAATCTTCTTCTTCTTCTTCTTTCGGCTGCTCCCGTTAGGGGTCGCCACAGCGGATCATCCGTATGATCCGCATAGTGATTTGGCACACGTTTTACGCCGGATGCCCTTCCTGACGCAACCCTGGTCGCCTCTTACGACACAGGGATATGGTACACCTATTTTAACCGGGGTATACACCGGCCCAGTACACTGGTACTCACTTCGCCGACCTCGGAAGGATGACAGGCTGAGTCAACCCCTGGTGTATTAATTCAGTGGCCCAACGGGGCTTGAACTCAGGACCTTTGGATCTCAAGCCGCTGCCCTAACCACTATGCCAACACCAGGCTCTCCAAATGAAATGAAATACCTTCAGTTAAATACTATATTCTCCCCCTCCATCTTAAAGTTTATACCCTTCCTTAAAATACCCTCTACTCCCACTCCACCTTTAACCAAATACCTTCCCTTAAATACCCTCTAATCCTCCTCCAACTATAAATAAATTCCTTCCCTTAAATACCCTCTAATCCTCCTCCAACTATAGCTAAATTCCTTCCCTTAAATATCCTCCAATCGACCTCCAACTTAAACTAAATATCTTCCCTTAAATATCCTCTACTCCCCCCCCCCAACTTTAACCTAGTACCTTCTGTTAAATACCCTCTACTCCCACTCCACCTTCCCTTAAATACCCTCAAATCCTCCTCCAACTTAAACTAAATAGCTTCCCTTAAATACCCTCTACTCCCACTCCACCTTTAACTAGATACCTTCCATTAAATACCCTCTACTCCCACTCCACCTTTAACTAGATACCTTCCCTTAAATACCCTCAAATCCTCCTCCAACTTGAACTAAATAGCTTCCCTTAAATACCCTCTTCTCCCCCTCCAACTCCAACTAAATTCCTTCCCTTAAAGGTCCCACGACACCCAAAAGTTTCTGGTTATTTATTAATTAACTTGACCTTCCGAGTGAAGAAATCACCCATGTTTTTTATTTATTTATCAAAAATGGGATAATTAGACCAATATTTCGATTATTTATTGTGCTTTTCACAACTTGCCATGCCCCGCCCCTTAAAAAAGTTGACTTCAGCAAACCGCAGCGTTGACGTCACATGCAGAAACTCGCACAGAGTGGATTGACTCGAGATCTCTAGAGTCTAGACTAGTCCGATAAATCCGTCGTCCGTCCGACTAGGCCGATAAATCTGACGTGCTGTAGCTTTTATTTATTATTCTCTTTTCTTCATAGTTTTCTACTGGTGCTACATGACGACAGTAGGAATAAAATAAATAAAAATGCAACAGAACGTCAGATTTATCGGACTACTCGAGACAATTGTGTCGCAAGGTGTGTTCTGCACACAAGTTTTCATCGTATCCGGACAGCGAGATTGCTTCGTTTTATGCGCGGAGAGATACGGCCGATGACATGCGCTGGCCTTGTTTGTGATTAATTTGCCGTGGTGGAACATGTCTGCTGCGCTGCGCTGCTCACGTCACCTCACAAAAATATTTCTGATATCGAGCATTATGCAAGTCGAATTTACATTATTGAATTACGAATAGTATGTAGTCTAACCAGTTGTTATTGCCAAGTCCTCCTTCGATGTCCTCACGATCATCATGAACGCTGGAATTTCATCGCCAGTTTCCTCTGCTTGTCCTGCTTCGGGATCGAACTGGTAAGGCCGTATTTCATTTCCAGCTGCCTGAACTTCACCTCCCGCGACTACGTTATCCGACAATTCTCCATGTGATTCAGACCAAAATCCTTCATTTCTCCCACACTCACTGTCGTTACCAGACAAATCAAAGTCCATGTCATCCATTACTCAAAAGCAAATGTTTAATTTTTTTTTAAAGCAGAAATAAACGAAGCGATTGAGTCACTCAATCGAATGTGGAAACACACAGAAAGCCAATAGAATCACGTAGACCACCAACCCGAGTAATTTACGTGCAGCCTTTGTCATCCTGCAGTTGACGTCATGTGGGTTACGCCCCTTTCAGTAGAATTTTTAGGGGCATTCCCGAAGAGGTTTGTTTTTTTATTTTACATTTTACAGAACGCGTATTGTGAAAAAAACATTGTCAGATCTGAAATCACGATGAAACACTCCTATAGGACATATATATATATATATATATATATATATATATATATATATATATATATATATATATATATATATATATATATATATATAATGAAATTTCAGTACTTTTGGGTGTCATGGGACCTTAAAATACCCTCGACTCCCCTCCAACTTCATCTAAATACCCTCTACTCCCCCTCCAATTTTATCTAAATACCCTCTACTCCCCTCCAACTTCATCTAAATACCCTCTACTCCCCTCCAACTTCATCTAATTCCCCTCTACTCCCCTCCAATTTTATCTAAATACCCTCTACTCCCCTCCAACTTCATCTAAATACCCTCTACTCCCCTCCAACTTCATCTAAATACCCTCTACTCCCCTCCAACTTCATCTAAATACCCTCTACTCCCCCTCCAATTTTATCTAAATACCCTCTACTCCCCCTCCAATTTTATCTAAATACCCTCTACTCCCCCTCCAATTTTAACGAAATGCCTCTCTTATATACTTTATGTATACCTCTTTTATATACTCCTGCTTCAACTTTAACTGAATATCCTTCAATCCCACCCCAACTTCAACGAAATATTTTCCATCAAATTCCCTTTACTCCCCCTCCAATTTGAACTGAATACCTTGTCTGAAATACCCCCCCCCATCCACCAATTCATAAACCAATTACCCTTCCCTTCACCCCCATCCACCAATTCATAAACCAATTACCCTTCCCTTCACCCCCATTCACCAATTCATAAACCAAATACCCTTCCCTTCACCCCCCATCCACCAATTCATAAACCAATTACCCTTCCCTTCACCCCCCATTCACCAATTCATAAACCAATTACCCTTCCCTTCACCCCCCATTCACCCCCATTCACCAATTCATAAACCAATTACCCTTCCCTTCACCCCTCCCCCCATTCACCAATTCATAAACCAATTACCCTTCCCTTCACCCCCATCCACCAATTCATAAACCAATTACCCTTCCCTTCACCCCCCATTCACCAATTCATAAACCAATTACCCTTCCCTTCACCCCCATCCACCAATTCATAAACCAATTACACTTCCCTTCACCCCCACCCCATCCACCAATTCATAAACCAATTACCCTTCCTTTCACCCCCCCATTCACAAATTCATAAACCAATTACCCTTCCCTTCACCCCTCCCCCATTCACCAATTCATAAACCAATTACCCTTCCCTTCACCCCCCATCCACCAATTCATAAACCAATTACCCTTCCCTTCACCCCCCATTCACCAATTACCCTTCCCTTCACCCCCCATCCACCAATTCATAAACAAATTACCCTTCCCTTCACCCCCCATTCACCAATTCATAAACCAATTACCCTTCCCTTCAACCCCCATCCACCAATTCATAAACCAATTACCCTTCCCTTCACCCCCCCCATCCACCAATTCATAAACCAAATACCCTTCCCTTCACCCCCCATTCACCAATTCATAAACCAATTACCCTTCCCTTCACCCCCCCATCCACCAATTCATAAACCAATTACCCTTCCCTTCACCCCCCCATCCACCAATTCATAAACCAAATACCCTTCCCTTCACCCCCCATTCACCAATTCATAAACCAATTACCCTTCCCCTCACCCCCATCCACCAATTCATAAACCAATTACCCTTCCCTTCACCCCCCATTCACCAATTCATAAACCAATTCCCCTTCCCTTCACCCCCCATCCAAGTTTAAGTACCCCCAAACCCTTTTACATCGCCAACCGCGCTCAATGTTTCACAAACCCCCCACTGCATGAAGCCACTCTCTTCCCTACTCGAACACTCTCGAAATCAGATAAACTCCTGAACTCCCTGTCCTGACTTTAACAAAATATCCCTTTACATCCCTCACCTCCAAAATCACCTCAACTTTTTTGGAAGGAAAACTCGTCCCTCCTCGTCCCTCCTCGCCCCTCCTCTCAATAAAGAAAAATAAAAATTCCAACCGCCTTCTCCCAATCCCTCAAAAATGACCCAACATTTTATAACCCACATGTTCCCCTGCCCCTCCTCCTCCCTCCGTCCTCCTCCCCACTCCACAACCCAACCCCTCAGACTCAACCCCACGTGTAACGGACTGATCGAGACGCGACGTCACCCTCCTCCCGCCAGTCCCTGTTCTGTTCATTAAACTACGGTCTTCTTCTTCTTCTTCCGCAATGTGTGTGGAGTTCTTCTTCTTCTTCTTTTTCCTCAATGTGTGTGGCGTTCTCCTTCTTCTTCTTCCTCCTCACAATCCGTTTACACATTTTTGCAGATGGTGGTTAATGTTGGATCGTCACCGAGTCCAAGCCAAGTAAATAAGAGCACCGCGTGCAAATCGAACACTCCGTTACACCCGAGTCACTCCTGTCGGACTTCACAACGCCACAATAATGGCTCACGTACACGAGCAGATGGACAAAATGTGACAAAGACAAACCAGCATGGAACTCATCTTTGTGTAGGAAGATGTCTGTTGGCTTTACGTTGGAATTACAACGAACCGTCCATCGTGACGTCACGCGAACATCTATTGTGGCGTCACGCAAGCATCCATCGGGACGTCATGAGAACATCCATTGTGACGTCACGCAAACATCCATCTTCACGTCACGCGAACATCCATCGGGACGTCATGCAAACATGCATCGCGACGTCACGACAACATCCATCGGTATCGGTTGAATACCTGTGCACGCCGAGCTGAGAAAGGATCTGAATTGTGCAGCAAATGCTGATTTATTTGCGATAATAACATGATCAGAGATTATAAAAATGATCGATTGTGACCAAGCCAGGGGAAGAACCTCATCATTGATTGCCGTGAAGGCAAAGGACCGTGGAGGTAGAGGTATGGAACTGCGGAGGTGAAGGCACAGGAGTCTGGGGGTTGAGGAATATGACCATGGAGGTGGAGGCATAAGACCGTGGAGTTGGAGGCATAGGACTGCGGAGGTTGAGGCATTGGACCTCAAAGGTGGAGGCATAGGACCGTGGAGATGGAAGCATTGGACCTCGGAGTTGGAGGCACAGGACTGCGGAGGTGGAGGAATTTGACCTCAAAGGTGGGGGCATAGGACCGTGGAGGTGGAAGCATTGGACCTCGGAGTTGGAGGCACAGGACTGCGGAGGTGGAGGAATTTGACCTCAAAGATGGAAGAATAGGACCGCGGAGGTGGTGGCAGAGGACCGCAGAGGTAGAGGCATTGGACCTCGGAGTTGGAGGCATAGGACCGCGGAGATGGAGGCATTGGACCTTGGAGTTGGAGGCACAGGGCTGCGGAGTTGGAGGCATAGGACCACGGAGGTGGAGGCATAGGACCATGGAGTTGGAAGCACAGGGCTGCGGAGGTGGAAGCATTGGATCTCGGAGATGGAGGCATAGGATTTTGGCGGTAGAGCCAGTGTAAGTAGAGATGGAGCCAACAGAGGTGGTGGTAGAGCCTTCAGAGATACAGCCAACAGAGGTTGAGGCACAGCCTGTGGAGGTAGGAATTGGGTCTGCAGAGATAGAGCATGTGGAAATCGAGGTGGAGCCCACTGAGATAGAGCCCACTGAGATAGAGGTGGAGCCCGTGGGGGTAGTAAGAGTGACTGAGGCAGTAACAGTAAGGTAGAGGCAGAAGTAGTAGCGACAGAATCGGAGGAATCAAAGTTAAAGTTCGTGGGGTCAAAAGGGTTGGAACGAAGCTTGAACCAAAACGGTTGCGATTTGATTGAAGAAAACCCCAAGTTATAACTGACAGAGGCGACCTCGGGCGTTTTCACTGGTTAGGTTAGGTCTCGGGGAAGGACTTGGGACAGCTAGTAAAGGTAAGCATGAGGAGAAGACGAGAGGTAGCCACTAAACTGTGAAGTCCAGTGAGGCCAGGTGGCAAGGCGATGGGCCAGGTTGGCCACCTGTCCTCAGGGAAGGGATGGGGCCACCAAGGGGATAAACAGACAAGGGGTTAGTTGGAGGTAGATTAGGTAGCTCCTTATTCGACTCGTCGGTGTGTGCACCAAATTGGGAAGAATTATTGGGATTGTTATGCCATGAGCACCCATGACCTCCTCCTCCCCCCCCCCCAAAACATGCGGAGGCATCAGGCACCCTCCCCGTCGACCAACTAGCGGCATTCCAAAACTAGCTGCGTCTAAGCTGGCCGTCTTTTGCCTGGGTGCCTATCATGCTGGTGCCACACCTGCATCATGTACCGTCTGCCTACTTGCAGGCTGCCCATGCCTCTAACCATGAACAATGCCAGCCAGTAATCATGAACTGCTGGGAGGGAGAGGAAGAGGGGGGGAGGGTCATTTACATGGTGTTAAGCACAAGCTGCATTTTCCTGGATCAGAGCAATAACGGAAAATATATCCTGTAATACACACACACACACACACACACACACACACACACACACACACACACACACACACACACACACACACACACACACACACACACACACACGAATATTAACAGAAGCGAGGTTTATGGAAGAGCAAGGTAGAACTGGACAGTAGGAAAAAGGTCAAGGGAATGAAAGAGCAGGAAAAGAGAAGAGAAAGGAAGGGAGGAAACACTGAAATGAACAAGTAAGCTGGTTGGGTTTGGAAAGTTCAATGGCAGTAATAAAGATCATGGGTGAGAATTGGAGATTAAAAGAGATGCTGGTGCATTACTGGGTTGAAGACCTAGAGCTCCAGGGGAGGAAATAAATTGAATAGATTGAGGAAGTTGCTTCCCCAAATGGTGAGTGTGGTGGGGGTGGGGGAGAGGAATTCAGAACGAGTGGAGGTGAGCAGTGAACCTGAATTTTGGAAGTTTCACCAAAAGGATTACTGGCAGAATAGGTGAGCCTTTGCAAAATCCTTGGGAGGGGGTGGTGGGGTGGGAGAGACAGAGCACAAAAAGGGCAAATGGTGCAAGACCAGTAAGGAGGCATTAGAAGACAGAGAGACCATGCACCGACCTGTCTGCGATGGCAAAGTGATCGACCCATAGACTCAGCTTCATCGTGGGAGATATATAATCTTGTAGGCCTTGGTTTTCACGGTGTCAAGCTGAGCAAGATGTGAGGCAGGGCTGTCAGTTGTCAGTCCGAAGAGGAGAGCAGTACTCCATCAGGCTGCGGATAAAGGGCCTTGTAGGTGGATAGAAGCTCAGGTGTGCCAAAGAAAGACTTTGTACGATGGAGGATGGCCAGTCGTTGGCTGGCTTTGGAGGCCAACTTTGAAATGTTGTTTCAGAGAGAGAGAGAGGGTGGTTGAGAGAGAGAGAGAGGGTGGTTGAGAGAGAGAGGGTGGTTGAGAGAGAGAGGGTGGTTGAGAGAGAGAGAGGGTGGTTGAGAGAGAGAGAGGGTGGTTGAGAGAGAGAGAGGGGGGGGAGAGAGAGAGAGCGAGCGAGAGCGAGCGAGAGAGAGCGAGAGAGAGCGAGAGAGCGAGAGAGCGAGAGAGCGAGAGAGCGAGAGAGCGAGAGAGCGAGAGAGCGAGAGAGAGAGATATTGAGATTAGTTTGGGCTTAACAACATATTCAATGTGTTGGACCAGCTTCCTTTAGATGTGAAAACGATTTTAACACCAAGACTTTTTAATTCAGTCCATCAGGCTTCTCGCTTATTGGGACTATACGCTCAGCGAAGCCATGGCCCACCAAGACCCGGCCATGTTACAGTCGTCTCGGTGGAAGGATAGAAAAGCAATTTGACTCTAATCAAGATAGAAAGAAGACTTTTTTAATCCACCTGATCAAACTCGAACATGCCCATCACAAAGTTTATTAAATACATGAAAGTACCACACTACTCACTCGAGAGTTTAGAGAACACGTTACCCCGCACAGTGTTAAGATAGGTACAGTACTTCAATTTAAATAAAATCATTATTGCAAAGGTCATATATAAATATTAATTCCGGAAGTTTACCGACGTTGACGCAATTGCTATGACACCACCGTATCTAACACGTCACATCAATTCTTCATGCCTGTTGTTTGTGTCCTTTATGACGTCCTTAAAACAGTAAGTTTCCTGTTAGGAATGATTTTAAATCTTGCTTGACTGCCAGTTAGGCAGAAAAACTAAAAATATTACCTCTCTGCACATGTGCTATTGGGACGAGTTCAGAAACAAAGTACTGTTAAATGGCAGGTTTGTTTTTAAATTCAAAATACAACATTAAATTTAAACAAGTTGTTCCTCGATCATAAACTGAAGTTTACAGACAGATGAACGGGCAAACGTGGACTAATTGTTTAACCCCGCTTTTCGCTTCGTGCGTGCGGGGTAACTATCGTTCAAGCCATGTAACGTGAAATTTTGAATCAAACCAGTTGCACTAATGGGGAGAGTGGGGAGGGTTAGATAATCTTAACAACAATAATTAAAACTACATACCTGCTATCACTAAGTGATCGCCAAGGGTAAACCTTCCCCAACAGGGAGGCTTACCCTTGGTGATCACCCGCAAATTACCCTTGGTCCGTGATCTAATGATGGCATTTCTTTGTTTTTTTGCATTACCATATGACCTTGACCTTTGACATTTAGGGATAGACTGTAAAAATTTTTTTTTTAAATGTCCAGATCTACAATCTATCCATAAACCTCAACATCATGAAAATCGATGGAAAAAAAATTAAAGTTATGATCAAAAAGGTGTATTTCGTTAATTAGGTCACAATCCTAAAAAAGTAGGTCAAGGACACAAATCAAATAACAGGTGCACAACAACAGTGCAGGTACACTATTATGATGCAAAAACATTTTAGAAGACCAAGCGGTCTGAGATTTCGTAATGGCAAAACTAAGCGATGACAATGTGTTTTTTTTTATTTTAAAGACCGTCATTTGACCTTGACCTTTCACCCGGAGGGAAATAAGGTAACTTTCCCATAAAGGGCAATATAGAAAAGGGAATTTTGTTCTGATAAGACAAGCGAAGTTTGAGGAAGGATAATGGGTTTTGATAAAGGCTGATGGATTTTGAGGAAGGATGATGGGGTTTAAGGAAGGCTGATGGTGTTTAAGGAAGGCTGATGGGGTTTAAGGAAGGCTGATGGGGTTTAAGGAAGGATGATGGGGTTTAAGGAAGGATGATGGGGTTTAAAGAAGGCTGATGGGGTTTAAAGAAGGCTGATGGGGTTTAAAGAAGGCTGATGAGGTTTAAAGAAGGCTGATGGGGTTTAAAGAAGGCTGATGGATTTTGAGGAAGGATGATGGGGTTTAAAGGAAGGCTGATGGGTTTAAAGGAAGGCTGATGGGTTTAAAAGAAGGCTGATGGGTTTAAAAGAAGGCTGATGGGTTTAAAAGAAGGCTGATGGGTTTAAAAGAAGGCTGATGGGTTTAAAAGAAGGCTGATGGGTTTAAAGGAAGGCTGATGGGTTTAAAGGAAGGCTGATGGGTTTAAAGGAAGGCTGATGGGTTTAAAGGAAGGCTGATGGGTTTTGATAAAGGCTGATGGATTTTAAGGAAGTTTGATGGATTTTAAGGAAGTCTGATGGGTTTTAAGGAAGGATGATGGAATTTTGATAAAGGCTGATGGGTTTTAAGGAAGACTGGTGGATTTTAAGGAAGAATAATGGGTTTGAAGAAAGGCTGATGTATTTTAAGGAAGGATGATGGATTTTAAGGAAGACATAGATTTTAAGGAAGAATGACGGACTTTAAGGAAGAATGATGGGTTTTAAGGAAGGATGATGGAATTTTGATAAAAGCTGATGGGTTTTAAGGAAGACTGATGGATTTTAAGGAAGACTGATGGATTTTAAGGGTGATGGATTTTAAGGAAGGGTGATGGATTTTAAGGAAGGGTGATGGATTTTAAGGAAGGATGATGGAATTTTGATAAAGGCGGATGAATTTTGAGAAAGGCTGATGAGTTTTGAGGAAGGCTGATGGGGGCTGATGGATTTTAAGGAAGGTTGACGGCGAGAATGAGCCACATCTGTTTAGCCGGAACCTCTGGCACGAAGGCCCCCCTCGGTCATGGCTGTGGGACAAAAATTGGGGGAAATAAGGGTGTGGGCCTGAAGATTGTGTGCATTTGTGGGAGAACGGGGTAAGGGATGAAAGGGAAAGGGATGAAAGAGTGAGAAAGAGTGAGTGGACGAGAGAGGGAAAGAGAGAGTGTGTGTGTGTGTGTGTGTGTGTGTGTGTGTGTGTGTGTGTGTGTGTGTGTGTGTGTGTGTGTGTGTGTGTGTGTGTGTGTGTGTGTGTGTGTGTGTGTGTGAGAGGGAGAGAGAGAGAGGAATGTGCTCCGTGAGCAGCAATACTGTTACCATGTCTGGGAGAGCAGGCGGAGGAGGAGACGGGGTGGGTGCTCAGTTGTGCCTAAGGGAGAAAGAAAAAGACCGTGAGCACCCTTGGAGGAGGGGTGTGTGCTCTGCACGCACTGCCGGGGGCTGTTGGGTGAGGAGGGGAGGAGTCGTCGTCTTGGGGGGTGGGGGGCTTCCGTACACACTATCGGGGTACAATGGAGGGGTGGGTTCAATTGTGCGTCCAGTGGAGGAAAGGAAAGGGGGATGAAAAAGAGTGATAGAGATAGAGAGGACCCACATGTCCAATTCGGATTATAAACAAAACGTTTTTAAAATATTTGGGTGAAAGTAAAGAAACGCCCCTTCAATTCGTCTGTTCCCCCAAGTATCCCCTCCCCTCTCCTCACCCTCTACCTCCCCACCCCTCCTCAGTCTCACTCTCACTCTTACTCCAAGAATCTCTCTCTGTAGTGGAACTGGTTTGTGGATATCCTTCTCTGTCCCTCTCTCTGTCTCTCTCAACCCCCTGGAGATCTGTTTCCATTAACACCACTTTGCTTTGACATTCCTCCTCCCGTTCAAGTTCTCACTCATTTCCTTCATTCTCTTAATTTTATTTTCTCCTTCAATCGCACAACTTCATCAACGTTTTCCTTTTTCAAAACTTTCACATTTACTGTAACCCTCTGTCCCTCACTCTGCCATCGTTTCCTCTGTTCTCGGGACCCTCGATCGTCTCCACCTCTCGGGACCTTCGAGATCATCTCCACGTCTCAGGACCCTCGATCGTCTCCACCTCTCGGGACCTTCGAGATCATCTCCACATCTCAGGACCCTCTATCGTCTCCACCTCTCGGGACTCTCTATCGTCTCCACCTCTCGGGACCTTCGCGATCATCTCCACATCTCAGGACCCTCTATCGTCTCCACCTCTCGGGACCCTCGATCGTCTCCACCTGGTCTCGACCAATTATGGACCCACCAGGTCGGACTTAACCGGAGATAACAACTTGGTGGACGCGGAACCATTCCCGGTGAGAGAATCCGGATAGGACGAAATAATAATTATATCAAGTTTATTATTCTTCATATTTATATTAAAACTAGTAATAGCTGCATGAGATCGTTACGAGCTAAAGTTAATTAACCACCGTACCATGAAGTGACATAAATTGACGTTGA
>NC_140976.1:5515350-5597850 GCF_056783735.1 Eptatretus burgeri | reverse complement strand
ACTTCATAAACTAGATCCTTCTTCTGGTAAAACTTAATAAACTACGTCCTTCTACTGGTAAAACTTCATAAACTAGATCCTTCTACTGGGAAAACTTCATACACTTGATCCTTCTACATGTAAAGCTTCATAAACTAGATCCTACCACTGGTCAAACTTCATAAACTAGATCCTTCAACATGTAAAGCTTCATAAACTAGATCCTACAACTGGTCAAACTTCATAAACTAGATCCTACCACTGGTCAAACTTCATAAACTAGATCCTTCTACTGATAAAGCTTCATAATCTAGATCCTTCCACAGGTAAAACTTCATACATTTGATCCTTCTACAAGTAAAGCTTCATAAACTAGATCCTTCCACTGATAAAACTTCATACACTTGATCTTTCAACATGTAAAGCTTCATAAACTAGATCCTACCACTGGTCAAACTTCATAAACTAGATAGTTCCACTGATAAAACTTCATACACTTGATCCTTCAACATGTAAAGCTTCATAAACTAGATCCTACCACTGGTCAAACTTCATAAACTAGATCCTTCCACTGGGAAAACTTCATACACTTGATCCTTCTACTAGTAAAGCTTCATAAACTAGATCCTACCACTGGTCAAACTTCATAAACTAGATCCTTCCACTGATAAAACTTCATACACTTGATCCTTCTACACGTAAAGCTTCATAAACTAGATCCTACCACTGGTCAAACTTCATAAACTAGATCCTTCTACTGGTAAAACTTCATAAACTAGATCCTTCTACTGGTAAAACTTCATAAACTAGATCCTTCTACTGGTAAAACTTCATAAACGAGATCCTTCCACTGGTAAAACTTAATAAACCCCATCCTTCTTCTGGTAAAACTTCATAAACTAGATCCTTCTACTGGTAAAACTTCATAAACTAGATCTTCTACTGGTAAAACTTCATAAACTAGATCCTTCCACTGGTCAAACTTCATAAACTAGATCCTTCCACTGGTAAAACTTCATAAACGAGACCCTTCTACTGGGAAAACTTCATAAACTAGATCCTTCTACTGGTAAAACTTTATAAACTAGATCCTTACACTGGTAAAACTTAATAAACTCCATCCTTCTTCTGGTAAAACTTAATAAACTAGATCCTTCCACTGGTAAAGCTTCATAAACTAGATCCTTCCACTGGTCAAACTTCATAAACTAGATCCTTCCACTGGGAAAACTTCATAAACTAGATCCTTCTACTGGTAAAACTTTATAAACTAGATCCTTACACTGGCAAAACTTCATAAACTCGATCCTTACACTGGAAAAAACTTCATAAACTAGATCCTTCCACTGGGAAAACTTCATAAACTAGATCCTTCTACTGGTAAAACTTTATAAACTAGATCCTTACACTGGTAAAACTTAATAAACTCCATCCTTCTTCTGGTAAAACTTAATAAACTAGATCCTTCCACTGGTAAAGCTTCATAAACTAGATCCTTCCACTGGTCAAACTTCATAAACTAGATCCTTCCACTGGGAAAACTTCATAAACTAGATCCTTCTACTGGTAAAACTTTATAAACTAGATCCTTACACTGGCAAAACTTCATAAACTCGATCCTTACACTGGAAAAACTTCATAAACTAGATCCTTCCACTGGGAAAACTTCATAAACTAGATCCTTCTACTGGTAAAACTTTATAAACTAGATCCTTACACTGGCAAAACTTCATAAACTCGATCCTTACACTGGCAAAACTTCATAAACTAGATCCTTACACTGGCAAAACTTCATAAACTAGATCATTCTAGATGGTCAAACTTCATAAGCGAGATCCTTCTACTGGTCAAACTTCATAAACTAGATCCTTCTACTGGTAAACCTTCATAAACTAGATCCTTCTACTGGTAAAACTTTATAAACTAGATCCTTACACTGGTAAAACTTCATCAACTAGATCCATCTACTGGTCAAACTTCATAAACTAGAGCCTTCTTCTGGTCAAACTTCATAAACTAGATCCTTACACTGGCAAAACTTCATAAACTAGATCCTTACACTGGCAAAACTTCATAAACTAGATCATTCTAGATGGTCAAACTTCATAAACGAGATCCTTCTACTGGTCAAACTTCATAAACTAGATCCTTCTACTGGTAAAACTTTATAAACTAGATCCTCCTGTTTATAGAGCTGTCTATCCTGGATCCTCCTGTTTGTAGAACTGTCTACACTAGATCCTCCTGTTTGTAGAACTGTCTATCCTGGATCCTCCTGTTTGTAGAACTGTCTACACTAGATCCTCCTGTTTGTAGAACAGTCTATCCTGGATCCTCCTGTTTGTAGCACTGTCTGCACTAGATGCTCCTGTTTGTAGAAGTCTATCCTGGATCCTCTTGTTTGTGGAGCTGTCTCACCTAGATCCCCCTGTTTGTAGAACAGTCTATCCTGGATCCTCCTTTTTGTAGCACTGTCTACACTAGATGCTCCTGTTTGTAGAACAGTCTATCCTGGATCCTCCTGTTTGTGGAGCTGTCTCACCTAGATCCCCCTGTTTGTAGAACAGTCTATCCTGGATCCTCCTTTTTGTAGCACTGTCTACACTAGATGCTCCTGTTTGTAGAACAGTCTATCCTGGATCCTCCTGTTTGTAGAACTGTCTATCCTGGATCCTCCTTTTTGTAGCACTGTCTACACTAGATGCTCCTGTTTGTAGAACAGTCTATCCTGGATCCTCCTGTTTGTGGAGCTGTCTCACCTAGATCCCCCTGTTTGTAGAACTGTCTATCATGGATCCTCCTTTTTGTAGCACTGTCTACACTAGATGCCCCTGTTTGTAGAACTGTCTATCCTGGATCCTCCTGTTTGTGGAGCTGTCTCACCTAGATCCCCCTGTTTGTAGAATTGTCTACACTAGATCCTCCTGTTCATCACATTCTTGATTAAACTGGAAACTTCCACTTGTAGGAAAGTAACAAAAGCATGAATGACGTCAATGTTCTGTCGTTGTTGTGTTGTGGTCTCCGGTGCATGTCGCCATCCCATAACCTCTTCCAATTCATTGATTTGATGAAACGGCTCCTGTTCATTCATTAAAATCTAGTGCTCTTGTATATTATTCCTCAACCAATATTATAACTGGTACAAGTTCTTTTCTTTATCTTTGATGACGAAGTCGCCGGTGGCGTTATGTTTTCAGGTTGTCCGTCCGTCCATCCGTACGTAGTCCGTCACTGATAATTTTCGCTGTTTACTCTACAACCGTTTGTCCGATTGACATGAAATTTGCATCGTAGATGCGTCTACTCATGCAGAATTTTTTTTAAATGATAATTACGATGTTAAAAGTCAAGTGGGATGGCAGCCATGTTGGAAAAACGGGAAAACTTTGGACTTCTACAGAAATAGATGCATAAGTGAGTTGAAAGAAACTTTTTACAGGTATGCTCACCTATCTATGAGGACATCAGTCAGAGGTCACATGGTTTGGCAGCTATGATTTTTGGAAGAATAAACATTTTATAATCCTCTTCTCGAGTAACGGCTTCACAGATCGAGGGGAAACTTCAGTTACATTTCCCCCAATCCTTGGGGATACCAGGGTGTTCACGAATAACTAATAGGTCACATGATCGAGCAGCCATATTGGTTTGAATGAAATTCTTATGAGATGTTTCTCTTGAACCACTTCATCAGTCGACGTGAAACGTCACAGTTATGACCTTGTAGACATGTGGAATGTATGTTTTAAATTTAATTCGAACTTGTTACAAGTATTATAATGATGTCGTAATGTGGGCAGAGGTCTATCCGGCAACGTCGGGATGTCGAAGGTTGTCGTTCTAGTTTCTGATGTTTCTCTCGTTTGACATTCTGTATAGTTCGTCGTTTTGATCCTCTGAGCTGAGTGAAGCCATTATGTGGTGTTGCAAGTCACTCTTCAGGTGTATATGAGAAGTTCAGTGTCAATGTCATTCATTTCATCGGATGAGTTTATAACCAGGATTAGCTATCTTTCAAGGGAGTGGATATACCCAGCTGATGCAAGGTTTTTTTTTTTTATCATGCGAGTGTCTGGGATCAATTTGCAACTCAAAGCAAAAACAAAAATGGACAAATAGATGCAAAAGTGAGTCGAAGTGTGAGCTCAAGAAGAGCCTGAGTGAGACCAATTTCCGAAGCACAGGGCACATCGTGGGAAGCCATGGGATGCGATCAGAACATGTTCACAAGAACAATGTCATGGAATATCCGGTACCCTCAGTAAATGCCATAATTCCACTACAAACAGACTGAATGCATTTACCAACGTTATCAATGTGAACACAGACTGGTCTCGAACAGGCAAATGCCATTTTCACACCATTTTCGATGCACCGACGGGTTCATGTACGGCTGGAAAACTAAACAATCGGGAGAGAATTAACCGATGGCAGCGGTTCAGACCGCCGGAGTAGGAGTAATGGTCTGGGGAATTTTCAGCAGGCATGGCTTGGAACCCTCTGAACCCATGTCGGCTGGTTGACGCCCATGGTGCATCTTTTGGGATCATAACTTCCCAGGTATAGACTTCCACGGTGCTCGTGTATCTACATTGTGGTTTGGTGTTTACAGGATGACAACTTCAACGTCCGTACGTGCCACTGAACTGGCTTGAGGAGCACATCACATCTATCCTGGTCATCATGGTGCCTCGATATTAATCCCATTGAGCATGTTTGAGATGCGTCGTGTTATTGTTTCATGGCTCATCCAAAATTAACGATTTTTTGACAGTTACTCAGCCGTCGTTGAGAAGTGGCACCAAATAATCAAAGGGTGTCACTTATGCCTCGGTGGAGTCGATGAAATGTTGATACAGACAATTAGGCCAAAAGTGTCGCATTCTCTAAACGTCATTGTTTGCCAGACTGTACAATAAACGACCAAGTCTCAAAACTACCCCATTCCCTGATGTCGGTCACTGCTACTGTGACTATAAATATAAATATTCAGCACGATTATTTGTGTTACTCAGCTTTGAACATTTTTCGCTTGCTGACTGAGCAACAAAATGATTCCGATCTACTGGCATTGTTTCCGGTTATTTCCCTCGTTGCTGACATGTTCTGACATCCCAGCTCTGCTTGCCTAGCGTTCAGTCAATCGCATCAAAAGTCCTGTTCCACGTCTCGATGGCCCGTCTCCTTTGGCCACACAAACAACGTTTTGCTAACGACGGTGTGTTCTCCTCATCCTCCTAACAGAGCTCTTACCCTCGAACACCATTGTGGTTCTCTCAATGACGATCCGGATGAAGAATCCGTGTACAACGTGATTTGCGGCTCTTGGTTCTTGAGATCTCGTTCCCAAAGACCTCTTTGAATTCAGGATATAAAGGCGACGTTCTCACAATGTTGTTTCAAAGGTGAGATCTTATTGTTCTGGACCAGATCTTGGCAAAAATACCCGTCTTTGCGATGCCTCACCTCGGCTTGTTCGGAGCAAAAATCTGGCCATCCATTGTGGATGCGACAAAAGAACAATATTCGAGTAATACAAGTGCGAGCCCTTCCACTGATATCAAAAAGTGGAGATTAAAAAAAAAAAAAACAACCTTAGAATAGACCACACGTCTAACCTGGCTTCAAAGCAGACAACATCTGGACAAACTCTACCATATGCCAAGTTTCTTGCTGGCAGCCATTCGGCTCTTTGTGAAAATGCCTTTGTAAACAATGTCTTCAAGTACAGCTCACTGCTATGTGCTGGAGACGCCGTGAATCATCTGGAATTTGGTGACAAGATGCAGTCCAAAGCTTTGAGCAATGTGAAGTATTTCGCATCTCTGAAGACTGAAGCATATATGTAGGGCAGTTCGCTCACTGACGAAGGGTGAGTACTGTGGTGTTGTTTCTGGAATCGGAAACTCTCCTCCAATGAAAATAGGACTCGAAGAATGAAGGAATGATAGATTCTGCCTTTCCAGAGTTAATATTACAATGGGAATGTGCAAGGAATACTCAAAAGCACAAGCCATTCATAGCTGAGTCATCGTTGCATGTTTTTTAATTTTTGAAAACATCATTATTTTTTTTTCTTGAAAAGAGGCCAAAATCCATGGAATAAGAGAGTCACAGATAAATGCACTGATAATGGAGCAGAGAAGAAAATGTGGACAAGGGGCACAGACAGTATGATGAGAAGCGATGGAAGTCGGCCTGCGAGCGGCACCCAAAGACGGGACAGCCAACCGGCAGACGAAATGCAGACAGCAAACTTGTACAGGTGGACAGAACGGGAAAAGTCAGTGAAAACAGAAAAAAATACTAAAACAGTTATTCGGTAGAGTGCATACCTCCGCCAAGCTGATTGGTTTATGTTTTGTATCCCACTGATAGGTTGGATCTGGATTCGGACCTGAACTAAACTCTAATCGGCTTGCTCTTGTCACCGATCCAACTCATTGTATGCCTGGTGTTGGCTTAATGGTTAGGGTGGTGGGCTTGGGATCCTAGAGTCTGAGGATCCTGAGTTTAAGCCCCACTCAGCTGTTCAATTAATACCAGGTGGGGTTGACTCTGCTTGGCATCCTTCTGACATCGGCAAAATGAGTGCCAGCTTGCTGGTATCCTGTGTCGGAGTGTCGACCCGTCCAGGATTGTGTCCAATAGCCAAGGAGACTGCTTAGGCAGCACCAACGTTCGGCACAGAGTATGGTCCCAATGGACGGATGGATAGTGAGTGAGCTGCCATAATGGAGAGTTCCATCGATTTCACTTTCACTTTTGCACGTTGTGCCATTCTTCCAATTCTTTGATTTCTATACTTCTTGGCATAAAACCATGGAAGATCCTTTGTAGTATTCAGAACAACCCTCAGCCTGAATTGAAGGTTCAGCATTTCGTGGTCCAAGATACCCTAAGCAATAATCCATGATCACTTTACATAGTTTGTACAGCATGGAAGATAGCTGTTGATGAGCTCAAGTACATCATTTCCAGAGATCTGACAGATGTTCCAAGGGATTGAGATCATGGGATTCATTGGTTTGGGAAGATGTGTGATGCCACTTTATATTCTCCAAACCTGCACAAGATGCGCCTGATGGAAGGTCACATACTCCTTTGTTTTCCGATTGTTCGCGTTGATAAGTTTTTCGCACAGGTGACTTCTTTCTGAAGTTCATAATTCGTAGTTACTGACTTTCCCACCTGGATTTCTGTCAATGCCAAATCCTCCCTTCTGGATTTGGTTATGACTAACTTCTACACCAATTCCTCGTGCTCTTTCTCTACTCCAATTGGTTCCTCCGATCATGTGCTTGTGAACGTCAACATCTCTCTAGCCATTCTCAGAGAACAGTCTCAGGGCCGACGACAGGCAGTTTACCCAGGCAAACTGGCAAGCAGCCATCTTTCTTCAGGACTGGTCTCCTTCTTCCACCGCTCCTGATATTAGTTCAGCCTGAGAATTCTTCCACAGAAACCTGCTCCTCTTATACACAGATCCATCCTATCTTATCTTCAGTTATCATGCCCATCCACAAACCTATGGTACACTTTTGTACACTATGATTTTGTCACTGAATCATGTTGTGAGGCAGTTGCCTTAAAGCAACTTCCATTCTCCTCCTGGAAGGCAAATATAACCAAAGGCAACCTCAGATCATTCCACACAGCCTACAACAAGTGTGTGTCTACTCTCAGGAGAGTTAGAAAACAACATCTGTCCAACCTCAATATTGAGCATTCAAACTTGTCCTCCTCCTCTAAAACCTGGTGGCACCTTGTTTTGTCTATCTCCAGAGAATGCTCCCCCCTCCATCTCATCTCCCTCTTCAAATGGCACCACAGTCAACTCCACCCATGAGAACGCCGAATGCCTCAATTCTGTGTTCTCTTCCAAATATTGCGTCCACAACCCCTCGCTCTCGATGCCCATGCTTCACTATCATACACATCTACTCCCGGACCCTGTGTCTTTTGCACCTGAGAAGGTGGAGAAGTTTCTGGCCACCTCTGACTGATTCTGCCACTGGACCCAGACGGCATCGGTTCATGTGTCCGGTAAACCTGCTCTGCTGTTTTTGCACTTCATCTTTCTGCCCTTTTCACCATAGCATTTGCCATAAGTACTATTCCATCTGCTTGGAAGTCAGCCAACATCACTACATTACATAAACTGGAACAACACTCGGCGGAGTGCATACCTCCTCCAGGCTGAAGAGTTTGTTTTCTATCCCACTGATAGGCCGGATCAGCATCCGGAGCTTAACCAAAATCTAATCAGCATGTTCTTGTCACCGACTCAACTCACCCATCAAGTTTTGTCAGAATCCATCCATAACCTTTTGAGATATTGTGCCACATATTGTTCTGACCCAATATCTCATTGGTGAAGAATCGCTTTAAAAATTCTGGTTTCCAGATCTTGATCTTAACCGAAATCGAAACAATTTGTCCTTGTGACACACCCAACATCTCCATCAAGTTTCGTCCAAATCTCTCTCTCCGAAAGGACCATACGGCAAGCCCTCCCATCTCCTTTCTTAACAACCCTCTCAAAGAAGTTCAGTCACAAACTTTTGGGTCTCACTATCAGCCATAATCTTAGGCAAACCACATTTCAAAGTTGGCCTCGAAAGTCACTGGGCATCCTTGTCGTGTGGAATCCTTCCCTGGCACACCTCAACTCCAATCCATCCACAAAGCTTTCATCCGCAGTTTCATGGAGTGCTGCTCTTCCCTGTGGGCTGGTGCCCCTGCCTCACACCATGCTCAGCTTGATGCTGAGCTGAGTCTATGAGCCTCTCACTTTGCCATTGTGGACAGGTTGGTGGTCTTTGTCTTCTTCCGCCTCCTTTCTCGTCTTGCACCCTTTGGTCTTTCCCCCACGAGGTTTCTTCATGGCGCACATGGTCCACCACCAAACCTCTTCTCATGAAACTCCCAAAATCCAGAATCACTGCTCACCTCCACTCATTTCTTCCTCTCTTCCAGTCTGTGGAACCAACTTCTATATTCTCTTCAATCTCATTCTTCCCTCCTGGTCTTCAAGAAAGCTGTTCACCACCCTCTGAGGTCATCCTCTATCCAAAACCATGATCTTTTCTTCACCCGTTAAACCACCACCAACCTTCCCCCAAATTTTGTTTCTGCATCCATCTTGTTCACCCCATGCATTCTCCCCTACCCCTCATCCTTACCCTCACATCCCTTGTCCTTCATTTATTTTGTCCCTCGGTCCTGTTGTTGGCATCTCCCCCATCTCTTTCTGCTGTTCCTTTTGTTATGTTGCGTCCTGATCCGTTTCATGTTCTAGCTCTTCCATGAGTCTTGACTACATATTTTTTAAATGCTCGATTGAAAATCGGTGTGTCTTGTGTGATGGTGAAAATGTAGCCACCGTACCATTTCAGGACCTGCAACACATCCGTTGACTCGATCCGTCATGATCTGCTGCTGCAACTGTTGTTCTTCCTGGAGGCGGTTCCTGCAAACATTATACTGTTATTGGATCACACAACAGACAGTCTTGGAGAGGTTGTTCCACTGACTGTTCTCAGGTCATCCAACACACTATCTTGATGGCCAGTACGTTGAAGGACAAGGCATTTGCACAGATACCCATTATCATGTCTCTTATGACATCACTGAGATGCTTCAACTGCTTTCCCACGACTGTTGAACGAGAGCCACAAACAACTTATGGGTACAGTTGGTTACTTGAAGTCACATGACCTCTTTTACTACGGACAAAAGAGTTTTCTATTTTTACTTAGCATTATAATTATTGTTGGCAAGGCAGGGCATCATGTCCTGTTTTTGTCTGTGCATCGGCTCACTTTTATTTGTAGATCGATAGTAGGAGAGTCAGATACCCCTATTCTGTATGCGGTTCTTTGCACGCAGTCTTGACTACTTTTGCTTTTGTTTCATATTATTCCAATTGTTGCTCAGCAACAAGTTTAACATTTTGGGGATTTTTAAAGAACAACTCAGAACTAAGTTTCCCATTTTTTTTCCGCCCAAGTCGAGTTTATGGTCAGATTTTGCATCGAGTTGTCGGACTCAACAGATGGCAACAAATGTACCAGGTTTACAGTTCGTCGGGTGTAGTTACTCAAGTCAGTGCTTGGAAGTGTTGAAGCTTTAAAATTACTTTGGGGAAAACAATCCTGGAAGGTAGGAACCGGTGGTGTAAACACTCGAGGAATCGAGTTAAACTGTCGGTAATGGACGAGGGGTCGTGCGAGTCTGGAGAGAAGTTCGATTGAAAAGGAAGTTGAACTCCGGGACAGGCAAGTTGGAATATATGAGTGCTGGCATGAATTCCAGGCCTTGATGGGCCTAATGGCCTCCTCTTACGTTGTTGTTCCTTGTGTGTGATTTCCGTGTGTGTGTGTGTGTGTGTGTGTGTGTGTGTGTGTGTGTGTGTGTGTGCGTGTGCGTGTGCGTGTGTCTGGTCACGGGTGGGGGTTGAGAGCAGGGCTGGGTAGGGAGGGGACTCAGTAGAGTTGTAGAGAAAGCAAGCAGAAGGAAGTGAAAGATGTGTTATCGTTTGTTGCAGATGCTTCCGCACGCGAAAGAGCATTTGAGGGACATTTGATCGATTTTATGCCTCGTTCTGTATCTATTATTTAGTTAGTTATCCTTTATAATTTCCATTTCTTTCCTTCTGTTTGCTTCTGCTGCATGTTTCCTTGCTAGTTTATCCCAGAGTTGGTTTGTTTTATGCCCGACAAGCAAATTCACTCGAGTGGTGTTAACATTGGAGAACCGAAGGAAGAAAAGCAAACATGGACAGAAATTATGGATCTGTCCAAAGCACAAAGCGCTGTTGCGTATTGTTAGAAATGTACCACAATGAGATGCACAGGTAAGTTCAGTTACCTGAACGCCCCCTTTTTGAAGGACAGCGTGACTTACAGTGTTATTTTGTGTGCAAACGGCACCAAGATGGCAGTTCACGGTGGGATGGAAATCGTGAAATTGAGTACCGCCGTTGAACGGCTCAAAGGTTAGCACGACACTTTGTCGACTTATGATATTTATGACCCAAAAAGATCTTCCATCAAGGTACCGCCGCAATTCATTTCACATTTCGCTTCATGGTCTTCCGTTGCTCAACACCTCCGATGGAACTGTAAACTGCAATTCCTTATTCTCAATTTATTTTCTCATCGCAGTACTGGGACATGCTGAAACGCTCTCCTCTAATTGGGGGAAAAGTCCTCATTCACACTTTATTGAACTATCCTGATGAGATCGAGTAACGTCAAGAGCACACAGCTGGAGATGATAACTAAGCGAGAAATGGTTAAACAGGAACATCCGAAGGTACCCCAACACAGTCAAGTGTGCCCTCCGCACCACCATCGCCCGACTCCTTGGGTATCCACCGTGGGATAAAGACGTATGAATGAAGACAACACCCGAATGGTCATGCAAAGAGGAAGTTATTATTTCTCAATTACAATTATTGTATTTGTTCCTTCTTTTTAACTGGTATCGGTATTATTTACTTGTATAACTGAAAAACAAGCCATCTCCTCTGCCTTCCCTGCCTCTCACCACTGAGGTTTTACTTCAAACCTCAGCAACAAAGTTGGATTCTAGTATTTCTTATCATGCCTGAACACCCGCCCCCATTGGAGCTGCGATTGTATAAGGAACTGCAGCTGGGAGCCGTGGCCCAAATTTTGACTTCAATATGCTGGACCTTTCTCACTCAAGCCCTTCCTCTCCCCTCCGACCCTCCACCTCTCCCGCCATTTTCATTCTGTAATCTTTATCTCGAGTTGGCATTGGACTAGTAAAATGTTTTTTTTTTTTTAAAAACTTCAAGCAAATGTGATGCAGCTCTGGATGAAAAGGTTCAAGGAATCATCCAGTTGGTGAAAGAAATTGAGAAGCAAACGTTTAAGCTCGTGTATGTGTAACAGATATATACATGTGTTTGTGTTGTGGAAGAATGGTAGGAAGTGAAAAAGTTGAACAGCTTTCTTGCTATCTCCCTCTCCCCCTATAAGCTATTGTGTGCTGCCTTTCCTGCCTCCTTGCCTACAGGAAGGCGAGGGTGCGGCACGTGGACCTGCGCCTTTGTTTGACGTTTCCACAACCGCCCTCCAGCCTCCGGCCGCCGACATGGCCGACTCCGTTCCAGCATCCGAGTTCTCGATGGGAAATAGGCCACCGCAAAGCCTGCCATCTGAGGCCTGGGTGGGAGAGGCGGGTGGACGACCTCCTCCGGTGGAAGTGAAGAGGGAGTTTGATCAGTTTAACGGGGCTGCGGCAAGGTGAGGGTGCGGCTGTCTGGGTTGTGACAAGCCATCACGGATTAAGGGCACAGAGACCACATGATGACCATTCAATTGCATACATGTCAAGGGGGCATGATGGCAAGGTCTTTAACGTCAAAGAACATCGTCGACCAATCTCTCTGTAGGAACAAGACTAATGCCACCATCCAGCAATAAATAGCATTCACCTGTTAACGAGCGATATTTAATTATAACAGAATATGAAGTTGAATAAATGTGTGCCATTGAATAAAAATGTACCAACGTTGAGCTGTGGAGTAGACCGAGAATGTAACATCATCACATGGCATCAAAAGGTCTTTTTCATCACCCAAAATGGGCCACCGAAAATGGGATCTCAAATCTTTATGGAGTACACACTCGACCACCGTGTGAAGGAAAGAAACCCTGAGTCACTGCAGAAAACACAGAAGAAAGGAGACAATTCTGTTGAATAACGTTTCCTTCTCACGACAGTCAGGTGTCCCGAAGAGGTCCAAGGAATGGAAAGACCTCCATACATTGATAGTAATTGTAACTTAGCTTTTCCTTTGTCAGACAAAAGTTTTGCCAAACTCTTTGCTTATCCCGAATAAGCGCAAATTATGTGGAAAACAATGTCCGAGGTGCAGATTTAGCAAAAGGTGGCAAAATCTCTTTTTGCACCTGACATTTATCATTTCCTTGATTTCCCATTTGATGAGAGTGTCATCTATTGTTCACACAAATTGTGTTGTTCAAAGTATTTTGATGATCCAGCGACGGGTCCGGTGTAATTTGATTGTTACTCCGGCACGCGAAGCCAAAAGGCGGGGTTAAGCAGTTGGTTCACATTGTGGACACACGGGCAGAGAGACAAACGTCAGTTTATGATTGAGGAACAACTTGAGTTCAACAACAAATCGGAACATGAATCAGAAAACGATACTGTCGTTCAGAAGCACTTTGTCTGAATTTGTCTCGATCGCAGGTGCGCAGAGAGGAGTGAGATAACATTTTTTTACTCTGTCTGCCTGTCCGGCAGTCAAACAAAATTTTAAATCATTCCAAATAGGAAATTTAGTATT
This sequence comes from Eptatretus burgeri, assembly GCF_056783735.1. Lineage (NCBI taxonomy): Eukaryota > Metazoa > Chordata > Myxini > Myxiniformes > Myxinidae > Eptatretus > Eptatretus burgeri. Next base: position 5,584,520 of record NC_140976.1, on the reverse strand, counting down.
TTTTGGGGGACGTCTTAAAGAACACAAACAACAGGCGTGAAGAACTAATGTAACGTGTTAAAGAAGGCGGTGTGTAAGACGCTGCATCAACAGCGGTAAACCGTCAGAATTGTTTTTTCTACAACCTTTAAAATCTCAATTTTATTTCCATTTACTTATCTACTTGAACACTGCACAACACAAATCGCCTTTTTGGCATTTTCAAAAACCTTCCGTTCAGCAGTACTTGGACAAAATATTACCGCATTTTACGTCCTCACGACCAATCAAATTTTCCGCTCACAGACCCCGCCCGTGTCCCTGTTTCTCAAGACTGCGTGGGGTAATGTGTTCTATGAACCCTCAAGTTGCAAATTAATTTTCGCACGCAGCGGCGTTCGCCATGATCAATGAGAGTCGAGAGGCTAACTACCGATCAAGTGTTTAAACCCGTCCCAGGTTAACAAAGGTTCAGTTGCTCACTCGCACTGAAGCTCTTCATCTTAAAACTCTGGTGGAACTAACTTTCCCCCATTAAAGGGGCAAAGGAAACTCCCACCATTCATACATGCTGTCGAATGATGTTTATGGCCTATTATCTGGCCATTTTCAAATGTGAACACTTGATCAACGATGGTTCACTTTTAAACAAGTCTTAGAATTCCCAGTTTCATCAACAGTTCTCACGTCGTGACATTAGTTGGATGAGAGAAGTTTCAGAACAGTTTATCCGCGCATTCCATCGACCTCTGGAGGAAAAAACAAAGGCTAACTACCCCCAACGTTCTCGACGCATAAGATCCAGTTGTCAAGAGGCCATCCATTTATTGTGTACAGACTGGTGGGTGTACTTGAGAAAATAAAAAAATTCAGTGAAGGAAGGGAAGGGTGAAAGATAGAAGAGAAAAAGGGAGGGCAGGTGAGGGTGAAGGGGATTTTTTTTTTTTTTTTTAAAGGTGAAGAGGAAATGGAAGGGTCATGCTTGGAACACTTTGGGGAAAGGTGGAGGAAGGTGGTCAAATACTTTGCCCTATATACCTAATAAATGGATGGCCTCTAACAGGATTTCCAGTGTACTATGTAGAACAAATTGACCAATTACAGAACAGTTACCTTGTCTACCAACATCAACAAATGACCAGCAGCGTCGAAGAGTCGCAAGAACATAAAAAAAATTACTTCCCACGGCTGAGGATCACAACAACAATAACATATGACCTGTCATGTCTGAGAATCACAACAACAACATGTGACCTACCATGTATGAGAATTACGACAACATTAACACATGACCTCTCACGTCGGAGGTGCAGTTTTTTTTTGTTGAGGGTTAAAACTGATGACGAGCCTCAAAGTTGCAGGATAGAGAACCGTACTGGTACGTACCGAAGTACCGAAGCTGGCACCATCAAGAAAAGAAAAAAAAAGCAGTAGAAAATAGTTTTTTTTGGCCAGAACCGCTTGAAATCGCCGAATCCCTGGCGTGTCGCGATTGAGATTTGCTCTCGTTATTAATTCCACAAAATATATCTTGAAGTTACGATTTCATAGCATTCCTACAGCTCACAGCTCATTCCTACCATCACGAGATAGATGTGCTTATGACACCAAGGTCTAGGTTACAAGTATCCCTAAAAGCACAACCGAAGCCTTCTCGTCGAGGTTGATTGTCCAGTCGACTGTGAAGGTAAGCGAAAACAATCCAAACTTTACCTGATTGTCCACACCGCATTCTTGCCCACAGAGTGTCTCCAAATGATCGCATTGCACATAAAGGAAACAATATGGCCACCGTTGCAGATCCTGTCGCATCCGAGGCCTACACCTTTCCTGATGATAAAAGTTCTTCACCACCGCCAAATATGACCACCAATGAGAAGAGGGTTATTGTACCAGCAGGTAATTGAAAAACAGAATTTTTTATTTATTTAAATGTGACGTATGACGTGTACAAACACCTGCAAATGTATTCCCAAAGTAACAAGCAATATCAGGAAATGTGTCAGGCCTATACTGAATTTCAACCGACAACAGAGGCTGTTTCATGAGAAACAAATTAGCAAGAAGTCCTTTGGGCTTTCCCGCAGTATTAATCTGGTATTTGACCTAATTCCATCCCATTACCTTTAGATCCAGCCTTGTGGACCTGCGAGCACGTAAGCCAATGGCTTGGCTGGGCCATGAGGGAGTTCTCTCTCCCGGGCCTACAGCCCAGCACGTTTCGCGGAATAGCTGGGCCTCAACTGTTGCGCCTTGGGAAAGAGGGGATGGAACAACTGACGTCGTCCTACAACACAAGCATCCTGTTTGCACACTTGAACTACCTCAGAGAGGGTAATTGTGGGATAAATTGGGTAGGGAAGGAAATGGGCAGCAGGGCAGTGTAAAATGAATCGTCAAACTCGTTGTGATCACCACGGGCGAGAAGTGAGATCGAGTGAAGTAGTTCATCCTTGCCTTGTAAAGTCCTCCACAGACGATGGCTACCCGTGTCTTGCAGGCAGTTTGGCTTACCCTCCTGTGCCAGGTTACAGCGAACCGTCAGCACAAAACGGAACAAAACAAGGTAAGATAATAATTTGGGATGGACGACAGACTCGGCCACACGTTTGATTATTCGTTCTCTTCCTTCAAAGTGTCACTTCAAAATTATTTCATTGCTTTGTATGCTCTGCACCCATAGGTGGTGAGAACTGCTCACCTGGGCAAGACATTGAAGAGACTCACAGGATGCAGCCAGGTAAGTTGATGTCATTGTCTCTATCTGTGGATTTGTCCGAAAAATAATATCCTTGCCATTTATCTGCATTACTGATCAAACTGTCCATCTACTTGCTTCCTTTCTGGGTTGTTGACTTAAAAATGCTTTGGTACTAAAAGTCAAGTGACTCAGTGACTGGTCATGTGACCTGAAACGGAAATATTCATGATGACGACAACACAAACATGCTAGATAACGATATTGATTTTGACAATCTGACTGCACATGATACTAACTACTGAGCTTACTGTTTGCATGTCTGTCCATCTGTCTACGTTGACTGCGTCACATTTCCAGACCCATACCAAGTACTTGGTCCAACGAGCAGCCGTCTGGCTAACCCCGGTAAGGAAGCTGCCTGCCCGTGAAGTGGAATGATGTGTAATGATTGTTGGAGGGAGGAGAACAACTGAACGAGTGTGATGGACAATAGCCGTAAATGAAAGCCAATTAGAGGAGACGTTTGGAAATTAGACAATCAGTTTGAATGGGCATCCATAGAGTCAGGTGAAAGGTGAGATCAGATGCACCTGTGTGTTTGGATGAAATATTTGATGAGGACGAAGCCTTGAGTTTGGTTCAAAATCTTATCTGGATTTTGGCTCAAAGCTTGGACAATTCAATAACGCTTTCTGTTGTGGCTGCAGGAAGTGGACAAATTCAACTGTGGCAGTTCTTGCTGGAGCTGTTGTCGGATAGCGGTAATGCGTCTTGCATCACCTGGGAGGGAACAAATGGAGAGTTCAAAATGACCGACCCGGACGAAGTGGCAAGGCGTTGGGGAGAGCGAAAGAGCAAACCGAACATGAACTACGATAAGCTCAGCCGGGCCCTCCGTTACTACTACGACAAGAACATCATGACCAAGGTTCATGGGAAGCGTTATGCGTACAAGTTCGACTTCCATGGAATCGCGCAAGCCATGCAACCTCATCCTCCAGACGCTGCAGCGGCGCTCAAGTACCAGGTCGAGATGCCCTACGGGCAAGTCTTAACCGGGTCTGGTGTAAAGGGAGGGTTTGTGGGGATGGTTCCTGAAGTCATCGCGACAATGTCTTCCAGAGGTGGCAGCCTATTCACTTCCGCGTCAGGACAGTTCTGGGGTGGACAACAGCCACCCGTTGTGGCATATCCTGGTCAGAATACTGCACGTTCCCCAAGCCATGTGGTGAGCAACGTTGGGACTTATTACTGATGGCTCTTGGTTTACACCTCCATGTTTTAGGTTCTATACCACGGCCTTCATCATGGATGCTGGAATCTGTGAGATGTTTACACCTCCCCACCATTGACAACTTTTTCTGTATATTCTGTTTAATGGTGGAAACCGGTTACACTTATTCTTACAAAAGGACTTGTTTCATCAACAGGAAAGATTGGCATTTGTCCCAATTGAGTGTCCAAACCACGTAAGGGGAACCAATCAGGTCAACTGTCCATGATACCGTATGCGGTTCCACGTGCGTTTGAATTCATGTCTGGCGACTGTTAATACGGGTTCCCTATCCATCTGCAAAGATAAACGATCTCTCTCCAGATGTGTCCTTTTGGGCCGATACAGTGTACGGATACCTCTGCGGCATGATAGTACTTCACTGACGTAGTCAGTATTCATAAAAAGATCAACTTGATCACAGTTATTACCGGTACAAAGACAATTAGCTTGTCCATCGATCATCGTACTCTTCACAAGCTTGTCGTTCACAATCACCACCACTTCATCCACACCAGAAACGAATCCCCACAGGACCACCACGGAAAAGGACCACCACTGAAAAAGAGAGGAGCAAATGGCTAAGTGGTTTGCAAGAGTTATCACCAGGAGTATATAGCCCAAGAGCCAACGGATTGTGCGATGAGAAGTTACGACATCATGGCGGGATTAGTTTTCCGCAACTGGAACATGGGAATCCAAGATGGACTCGTCACAAACCATCCTCCTTCACATGAAATTCTCGGGACTGAAAACAGAACAACCAAAGCATTTGAGGTGGGAGGACATTGTGTTAAAAGTGAGTAATATTCCTGATGCCGAGTTTGTTTGAACCTTTTTTGATACTTATCTTCTTTGTTTGACTTGGTTTTTTTTTAATTTAAGAGCTCACAGGAACATTTCCAAAGTGTTTGAACTCAACCAAAGCACGAACTGTCAACAAGTTTTCATCCCAGGCCCGAGGAGATAGTGCTAGACCCTTACTGATCAAACTACCAATGCGAGACCCTTCCTTCCTGGTCGAGTCATACACTTCTTGGATCACAATCACAAACCACCGAGATTGGTCATCGTGTCGGTCTTGCACTGGATTGCAGTAGATGGCAGATCGTGCTGAACCTTTCCAGGGATTCAGCATTGAGCACATCTAACGAGGGCGGAAAACTGGCTCGAGCGTTTAAACAGCGACGGCACGGATTGATATTGTGATGGACTTTACTTATTTTTAAACATGTGAAGGTGTTTTGTGATATCGGAACAATCTATGTTGTTGGAAAACGCTGTGCGTTTAGTGTGTGTGTGTGTGTGTGTGTGTGTGTGTGTGTGTGTGTGTGTGTGTGTGTGTGACCTGTGTATGTGTCCATGCATATGTGTGTGCATGTATTCCTTTGCCAATGACTTGTTATGGGGCAGCTGGGAGAGTTCTGCTCCTTTGCGTAATCTTTTTTCAGACACATCTAAGTTATGGGTTTTTTTCCGACGTTGAGAACAAAAGACAAAAAAAGAAAGTGTCTAGTTGCACTTGGTGAAACGTTACAGGTTCACCGGATGGCGCGAAGGTGGTATGGTAAGCACAGGTAGGCAGAGTGACCTTTCAGTTTCACCACTACAAGCGATCAGGCGTTGGTATCACGATGCGTTTCACTACAAATCTATACATCATTGGTGGAACAAAATGCATCGTACCAGACCAAAATATGACAAGGACACAGTCTCAATGTTCGACGAATGATTGGAGGGGAATTCAAGAATATGAATGATGTCGTACAGCCTGGAGACAAGGTGTGAACAACAACACAAAGTGGGGATTGTAAGGCTTGTAAACAGGTAAACCTACCGTATGTGATTACCTACCAATGCTCTTAAAACATTTTTGAAAAATATTATTGGAAAAGAAAATGTAAGCCATGTGCTGAAATCCAGATTTATTTAAAAAAAAATAAATTGCGAATACAATCCCAACCCATAATATTTGAGTATAGGCATGTAAGTAAACCAAGAGGGTGTAATGGAGACTATGATGTCATGAATGAACCGAATAAACTTCATTTTACATTGGTCAGATTGTCCCATACCAAAGAAAACTGATATCACCATTGTTATTTCACGTGCTCGCATATGACGTCACAATCGGTGCTTCCATTGTCAACAAGCAGCCAATCAAAACAAGGTGCGTTTCAGCCTAAAACCATAATCGATTCTCAGAAGTTTGTTATCGATGCCGTTTCCTTTAGAAATAAATAATAAACCACGACTGTGACCGCAGATCACCGTTTAAGTCTATTTTCAGCTTTGGCCACGTATGATGTCATCACCACTCATTCATACGCGATTTTTTTTCCTTCTCATTAACAGTCATGGAAGCTGGAGATGAGAGGCTTGAAAAATGAAAAATAAAAATCAATCGATTCAATTAATATATTGATGGAACAATGCTGCAATTTGCACCCCATTACCTGTCCAAACGTTCTCTCCACAAATAACTGTTACTGTAAGTGAACCCATGTCATCATCTCGAGGATGGAATTTCAAATGAAGAGCAAGAAAGCCATTATTCGACGTCACAATGCCAGGAAACGAACTTCATTTCCAAAGACTTTGTGCGACTGCCCCCTGTGGACGTTTCGCAAAATGTTCAAGGATCTAGATGGGTTTGGGACAAGCTGTCTGTCCCTCCATTTGAGGACAATCTCCACGAACTCCCGACAATCCTTGGTGATGCAGACAGATGAACATACTGGGCATTCAAAGGGATTTTCAAACCCACAAACGAGTCGGTACAAGTGATGCAGTTGTCTGATGAGCAAACAGTTAATGATATTGTCCATCTCAAACGTCATGGCCTTGGGAGGACTTCACTTTTCACGTTCATTTGCGCAAAGACATCAGCATTTTCTTCATGTACGTACTGGGCAAAAAAAACGTACTGGCTCAGGAAAGCCACTCTTCACGTCAAACCAGTAACCTGTTGCTTAATTTGATAGTTCGACAATACATCACATCAAAGATTCTTGGCGTTTTAGATGAACGCCTCATGAGTACCACTTGTGTCCCTGTTGTTACGAAGTTTGGCCTTCCCGTCCAAGTGTCTGTACTTTCCACTGGACAAATCTGAGAGGGTCATTGACAATGGCAGGCCATTGTGCTGCACGTGTGTTGCCAATTTGATATCCTGTGTCCTCCTTGGGAAGGTTTTATGTTTTTTTTTTCATCAAATGTTGGATCACTGTGTTGTAAGCACCGTGAACAAACTACTCAACGAAAATCCATCAAAAAGCAAGGCCCTCACAACAGGTAGAAAAAGGGAAACGCCCAATTGATCAAATTTTGTTCGAACCTGAGCGGAACATTTCGTTAAGGGGAATTTCTCACCTCGCGGAATCTGTTTGGAGCTTCTTGACATCACACCGAAGCACTGACAGGTTTACCTGTGAGCTTAGTTATAGCACACCAAAGCATGGACGCGCTTACCTGTGGGTTTATATTCACCATCACTGCACGTACTCGGAAAATCGGCGCTCTGGGGACACCTTCGGGCCACTTTGCACAACACCGAGCGAGTACAGCAGTGTCCATCCAGTACTTTAGGACAACAGATGAGAACGATTTTGTCTCCGAAGTTTCTTTGCATTTCCCCTGATTGGTGGGACAGACACGTTTACAAATCTCCGACCCGTCCATGCTCGATACGCCAAAATATATCGTGTTCTGCAGAACTGGATTGCTTTTGTCACACTCGAGTGGGACGCAGATGCGGTGATGCAACCACCGGAATGGCTCCTTCTCGCCATGTGTCAATGTAATTGTTTTTTTAATTATTATTTCCTTTACAAGATACTCCAGTTCATCTGCACTGATTGCCATGAATATGTTCCATCCAATATATATATATATATATATATATATATATATATATATATATATACACAATAAAGAGTTTGTTCCACTCTGATTCACATGAAGTGTTCACTTGCCATGTTGAGAGAGCCAACGATGGGTGTGCATGAGAACATATGAATGAAATTGCATGAATAATGAGAAAGTTCATTAGAACACATGAACCCATGCTGTCTTGAGAAATAAAAACATGAGCGGGGTCTATGAGCAGCAAATTTGATTGGTCGTGATGATGTAAAACTCTGTAATACTTTGTCCAAGTACTGCTAAACGAAAAGGTTTTGAAATTGCCAAAAAGGCGATCTGTGTTCGACGATGTTCAAGTTTCTAATTCAATTGAAATAAAATAATCAGTGCAAAGGTTGTAGAAAAAGAAATTCTGGAAGTTTACCGCGGTTGATGCAGTGTCTTTTACACCACCTTATTTAACACGTCACATTAGTTGTACGTGCTTGTTTGTATCGCTAAGAAGTAAGTTTCCTTTCTGGAATGATTTTCAATTTTGTTTGACTGCCAGGCAGACAGTGTAAAAAAAAAAAAAATATCATTCCTCTCCGGACATGTGCAAATCAGATAAATTCAGAGCTAAAGTACTGCTAAACTGCAGGTTCTTTTTCCGTTTCATGTTCAAAATATAACATTAAATTTAAGTTGTTGTTTCTCGATCATAAATTGACGTTTGGGGACAGACAGACAGCAGTAAACCAATTGCTGAACCTCACTTTTCTCTTCGCGTGCGCGGGGTAATAATTGGGAGCAATTTTATGAATCTTGCCTCAATCAGAGAGTGACCCCTAGTGGTGGCTCGTAGTCTTGGATCAAAACACCGAGGTCGGTTCAATGAGCGAGCTTCCCTATCCTTGGCCAGGAGAGAGCGCCCCAAACATGCTGCACTGTCGTGATGGAACCCTCACGAAGATCAGGGTGGTTGTGGATCTTTCCAAATAAGCCATTACACACCGTTGACAGTGCACAGCCAAATGAGTCATCCCGTCTGCAAAGATCCACATTCGATCTTGAAATGGAGAAAGTACTTTGCATTCCCTTTCATACTCAAATGCATAAAGCATTTGTTTGAAGAACATTTGGGTGTTGTTCGCTATCATAGGGTGGCACACCTGCGTACACTTTTGGGACACTTTGTGAGAATGATTGGCCTGACCCTTTAGGAGCTATGGTGCAGGATCTCTGACCACTTTATAACCATAGACTGAACGGCGGTCTTTCAATCTTATATCATCTGTTTTCCGGTCTTACCCCCACCTCCCCCTCCCCCTTCAGCCGTCAACCCTCCCATACTCTATGAGGGCGACTACATTCATCCATCAACCTTTCAAAACCCCGGCATCTCACTCACCTGCATCCCTTTGTCCCTCTCTTTTCTTGTTTGTGGAGTCATCCTTCCTATGTGTTCCTCCCTCCACTGCCTCAAGGTTGCAGCTCACCACCTCCTCATCTCTTCTCTCATTTCCATTCAGGATCTTGCTCCTTACCGCTAACCTCCACTATGCACCACACTTTTCTTTCAGGTTTACTGATCTCGGTGTAATATAGCCCCTTACCAAGAGTGGCTTTATGCCTTGTTTGGGGTGATTTTGATTTAAAAATTTTTTTTTTTAAAGTCACGTTTGTATGCCTTCGGAAAGTATTCACACCCCTTGACTATTGTCACATTTTGTTGTGTTCCAGCTTGAATTTAAAATGGATTAAATTAAAAAATTTTGTCACCGATCCACACAAAATACACCACAATGACAGTGAAAACATGTTTTTAGAAATTTTTACAAATCAATTGAAAATGAAAACCTGAAATGTCTTGAGTGAATAAGTATTCAACCCCTTTGTTCTGACACTCCAAATTGAGCTCATGCACATCCAATTTCCTTTAGTCATCCTTGAGATGTCTCGACAACTTGATTGGAGTCCACATGTGGCAAAATAAATTGATTGGACATGATTTAGAAAGAAACACACCTTTCTATATAAGGTTCCACATTTGACAGTACATGTCGGAGCAGAAACTCCATCATGAAGTCAAAGGAACTGTCCGTAGAACTCCGAGATAGAATTGTGAGGAGGCACAGAGGGTATAAAACAATTTCTGGAGTGTTGAAAGTTCCCAAGAGTACAGTGAGCTCCATCATTAGGGAATAGAAATAATATGGAACTACCCAGACTCTTCCGAGAGCTGGCCGTCCGACCAAACTGAGCAACCGGGCAAGAAGGACCTTCATCAGAGAGGTGACCAAGAACCCAATGACCACTCTGACCGAACTACAGAGTTCTTTGGCTGAGATGAGAGAACTTGTCAGAAGGACAGCAGTCTCTGCAGCACTTCACAATTTGAGGCTTTATGGGAAAGTGGCCAGACGGAAGCCACTCCTGAGAAAAAGGCACGTGACTGCACGCCTGGAGTTTGCATAAAGATTCTGAGAGCATGAGGCAAAAGATTCTGTGGTCTGATGAAATGAAAATTGAACTTTTTGGCCTGAATGAAAAGTGCTACGTCAGGCAGAAACCGAGCACAGCTCATCACCCATTTAACACCATCCCTACTGTGAAGCACGATGGTGGCAGCACCATGTTATGTGGATGCTTTTCAGCAGCAGGGACTGGGAGACTTGTAAGTAGAGAGGGAACAAAGAATGGAGCCAAATCCTTCAGGAAAACCTGCTTCACAGTGCAAAAGACCTGAGACTGGAGTGAAGATTTACATTCCAACAGGACAATGACCTCAATCACACAACCAAAGCAACACTGGAATGCCTTCAGAACAAGAATGACGTGAAAGTCCTGGAGTGGCCCAGCCAAAGTCCAAACTTGAATCCTATTTAGAATCTGTGGAAAGACATGAAGATTGCTGTTCACCGCCACTCCCCATCCAACAGAGCTTGAGCAAACCTGCAAGGAAGAATGGGAGAAAATCCCCAAATCCAGATGTGCAAAGTTGATACAGACATACCCAAGAACACTCGAAGCTGAAATCGCTGTCAAAGGCGCTTCTACAAAGTATTGATTCAGGGGGTTGAACATTACTGAGGAAAGGTTGGCACTGAGGCTGCTGGTCATGGACAACCCGATGGCCCAATGGGTTGTTTAGTAACCACGGATTCCAGGAAATGCAATTACACCGAGTCGGGTCCTCACGTCCACAACCACATTATCCACTCGTTGGTGCAGCTGCCTGAGCTCAAGTCCACCTCCTCAGCATGCACCTAAGTACTTACACCGAAGCACTTATTACTGCCGAGTGGGACAGTGGGTGGAGCACTGGCTAATCTGTGGAAACAATTATGGGGGAGGGGGTGGATGGGGGGGCACACAAATTCCCATCTACCAATTATGAACACACTTTGACAGACCAATGAAGGAAAGGACATGAACGAGGTAGATGTGGAGATAACAGTTATTTTCACACACACAAACAAGCAATCATCGAACACGTATTTGCGAGGAGGAAACAGGCACAAAAGAGCAGACTTACCCGAGCAAATATTCTCCTCAGACAGACGTACTTAGACAAAAGACATATGGCCATCATTCATTCCAGGAAGAAAGATACAAGATTAAAGAAGAAAGAAGCAGAATGGAGTGTGGGGGTGACTCCTCCCTGACCTCAAACAACTAGTGAGGATATGTCAGGCCAAATATTTTGAGGGGGGAGGGGGGTTAGAATGACAAAGATGGGCGGCGGAGTGTCAGAAGCGTGTGGTTGAGTGTTGAGCTGTGCGACACTCCAGGGACTGTAAGGCACTCCTTAGCTCATGCTGCCGCTCACCTCCGGACCTGGCATGACTTGGTCTTGCCCTCGTATCCCAGTGCAGCTGGGTCCAGTGCGATCCGCACTACGGCAGCCAATCCCGAATAGGCAGTCTGAGATGCACTCGCTCCCTGGAGTGGTGCCACCTTCAATTTTTCCATATATGTTTGTGATTGTTCTATCCAGTTCATTTTCTAATTATATTACTATCCCCCATGTGGTGTTTAATCGCGGACATGGATGTGTAACACCACAGGGAGAAGACCCTCTCGAGAACAGGCTCGTGCTGCTCCTATGGTTAGCAGTGAGTGCCCCGGAAGCAGTAGAGGAAAGAGAGTGGCACCTGTATATGTGGAAGAATTGCGTTGCTAAACTGGTGGGTCACCCAGATAGCTCAGATGGCAGAGCACTGATATGACTTGCGTTTGGTGCGAGCACTGGTATACTGGTACAATGAGCACATGATCAATCTCCTTTGCCAAACTGCCAGCGTTGGAATACCAAGTCCAGCGATGAGCTTGTGGCTGCTGAAATCATGAACCAGCCATCCTAAGTCCATGACTTCTTGCAAAATCAAGGAACTTTGTGCTATTCAGGTTCACAGTTCCAAACCCATGGGGACCAACATGTCTCATAATCATCTCTATCAGTTCCAGTCAATGCATTGAAATCCCCCAAGACTCAAAGAGTATCTCTCCTGTGGCACTGATCAACCACAGACTCGAGCGTGGCATAGAATGCGTCCTTCACGGTGAGATCACGTGCCTCAGTCAGAGTATATACAGAGACCAGGGAAATGACACTCAAGGAGTGACGAATCCTTAGTCTCATAATACACTCGTTGACCGGTGTTACCTCAATTTTTATTGGACACAGCTACAGCAATTCCATAGGCATGGTAACCATCAGAGCGACCAGACCAATCGTCGGTATAACCACCCGCCATGATCTCGACGCAATCCGGTCTCCGAACCTCAGAGAATGCTGCAATACCGATGTCAACGCTTGAGCTCAGATGATAACAGAGATCTCTTAGGGATAGGACATTCCAGGCACCCACCCGAAGGGACCGCCTCAGGTTAACCCAAAGAGACCGCCGTTTGATGGACGACACCTCAGCACCACTCCAACACACATTACCGCAATATGACCTGGGAAGGTTACCCAATGGTTTCCCTCCTGTCATCAAAGATTGGTAGTCCCGAAGGCTTTGCTCCAATCCCATCATCCGGTGTGATGCCCTGCGAAGGGCAGCTGCAAAGAAGGTTCTCCCACGGTGTGGGTTTTCAGATTTCTTTTTGCTTTTGGTATGTTTTGTGGGATAAAGTGTTGTAAGTCCAAGTGCAAATCCTGCCACCAACCTCCAAATAAAAAAGTAACCCATCACAAAAGATTGTCTGCAGACACAGTTGGGCACTAGATACAGATGGCAGTTGGCTCACAAGGAGCTACTCCGCCCTTTGACAGGTTTTGTTTTTCATTCTGCTGGGTGTCCTTATAATACACCCTCCTCACCAAGAAACTTGGTTGGGAGACGGTTTAGTCACCGACAACCTCACCAGGGAACAGGTTAGTACAGGTATACATGGTACCTGCAGCAAGTCACAGATCTAATCTGACCTGACCTGACACCAAATGCCACCAACCTCCAAATAAAAAGTAACCCAACTGCAGGAGGACGTCCGCAGACACAGTTGGGCACTAGATATGGATGGCCGTTGGCTCACAAGGAGCTCCTCCGCCCTTTGACAGGTTTTGTTTTTCATCCTACTGGGTCTCCATATCATACACCCTCCTCACCAAGAAACTTGGTGGGGGAGACGGTTTAGTCACCGACAACCTCACTCGGAAACAGGTTAGTATAGGTTTACATGGTACCTGTAGCAAGTCACAGATCTAATCTGACCTGACATTCTGGAACGTGTGCCAAATTCTCCCATTCCCCTTTATTGTTTAAAGCCCCACAAAGTCTTTGTTTCTCTGTTCATCTGTATGGATGTCTACCATGTAATGTAATTTACAGCCGTCTTCCCCATACTGTATTTTGTTTCCCTAATCCCCGTTTATTCCCCTCCACTCAAAATGACTGGCAAACGAACCAAGACACCACGCAGCCTCCCTGAAATGATTGCCCCATTCCCTGGCTTTGTGCCATGAACATTGTTGGACGTTTGGGGTTCGTCCCAGGAGCATGGGGGTAGAAGGGATTACCCCCGTGTTAAGTGTGGAGCTCTGTTCATGACGACAGCTGGAAGGACCAAATGACTGAATATCCAGCCGGGCGACAGAATGGGCAGGGCTGCAGGGGAACCCTCCAATGCCTGGCATGGGGCCAGCTCGTGGGGTGTAATGTGGCCCAATGGCTGGTCCCGGGCCTCCTCGGGAGACCTGACATGTGGCTCTTCGGCCCTGCCGGCCCCCAGGGCTATAAAGCTGCACTCAGCTCGCTGATTCACTTTCCCTGTCCTCGCCCCCGAGCGACCTTGGTCCTTGTTGCCATGCTCTCTGTCATCATCTCTGAGCTACTTTGGTCCTGGTTGCAGTGCTCTCTTTCTTCTTTTGCCTCAAGCTATCAGATTCCTGGCAGTGGCACAAACTCATTCTCCCTCTGCCTGGGTTGTGGCACTTGTTTCGTCCCTGGTACTGCACTCGTTGGTTCGTGCTCCCAATGGAGCTGGTGGACCCTCAATAGTGGAGAGCAGCGTCGGGGCCATTTTGGAGAGCAATAGCAAGTTGGAGAGGGTGACGGTGACTTACATACCAGTCCCAATTTGTCTCACTGTGTGTGTGTGGTCTGATGGGAACCCTGTTTTGTTAGCCGGTAGGTAAGGCATAGGTTAAGTCTGCAACTTGTGTGTGTGTGTATGTGTATATATATATTCGACCATGTATGAGGGTGGGGGTATCCCTGGTTCTCCCCGGACTCGCTGGGAACCACAGACCGTCGCACACGAATAACTTTGAGTCGCAGAGTGTCGCTAAACGACCGCCAACGACAATAGCTTGACCACGTGACTTAGGGTCCTCCATCTAACACTGTTTACCAAAGAACACGTGATCTCCTTATCGGGGAATCGCACCCTCAGCAATTATGCTATTGTTATCTTTACTGGATTGTGATTAATACGGCCGAGCTTCCCATTAGCATAATGCCAGACTGATACGAGAGCCCATTCGTGAGGAATTATACCCTCCTGACTAATCCACGTACGGACATTGCTGGACCAATGGAAGAAAGGACAACCACGGGCAGATTTGAAATAATACAAGAATAATTTATTTACGATGAGCGATGAGGGGTATGGGAAGGACGGAGGGGAACTTAAGAGCTTTGATGGCGTCAAAGGGAACCCGGTGCAGGAAAAGGGGAAATGCAATAAAATCTCTGCAATCAAGGTGTGTATTTATAAAAAGGGACAACAAATGTACAAGTCACCGACTTAACCTTTGCCTTACCTACCAGCTAACAGAACAAGGTACCAATCAGACCACACACACACGGGGAGACAAATTGGGACTGGTACTTACATCACCGTCACCTTCTCCCCAACTTGGAACCGCTCTCCGAAATGGCCCCAACACTGCTCTCCACCACCAAGGGTCCTCCAGCTCCATCGGGAGCATGAACCAATGCATCAAGGACCAGAGAATAAACGAGTACGACGATCCAGGCAGACAGAGAATGACCTCGTGCCATGACAAGGACCACGATAGTTCAAGGCAAAAGAAGAAAGAGAGTGTGGCAACCAGGACCAAGGTAGCACGGGGGCACCGACAGAGACAGAGAGACAGAGAGAGAGGCAACCAGGACCAAGGTAGCTCAGGGCCGACGACAGAGAGAGCAGCAACCAGGACCAAGGTAGCTCGGGGGTGATGATAGAGAGCGAATCAACATGCGACCACAGCTTTATAGCTCTGGGGGCAGACAGGGCCAAAGAGCCACACATCAGATCCCCCGAGGTGGCCTGCGACCAGCCTTTGGGCCACGTCAAATCCCATGAGCCGGCCCCATGGCAAGCTTTGGAGGGTTCCCCCGCAGCCCCGCCCATTCTGCCACCTGGCCAGCTCTTCACTCATTTTGTCCTTCAGGCTGTCATCATGGACAGAGCTCTGCACTTAAGATGGGGTGGACTCCCTTCGACCCCCATGCTCCTGGGATGAACTCCAAATGTCCAACAATGTTCATGGTACAAAGCCAGGGAATGGGGGAATCATTTCAGGGAGGCTGGGTCATGTCTTGGATCGTTTGCCAGTCATTTTGGGTGGAGGGAACTAAGAAGGATTAGGGAAACGAAATACAGTACAGGGGGAGATAGCAATGAATTACATCACAGAGAAGATGTCCATACAGACGAATAGACAAAGACTTTCCATCCTTCCATTGGGACCATACCCTGTGCAGATCCTTGGTGCTGCCTAAGCAGTCTCCTTGGCTATTGGGCACAATCCTGGACAGGTCAGCACTCCGACTTAGGATACCAGCAAGCCGGCACTCATTTTCCCGACCTCGGAAGGATGACAGGCAGAGTCAACCCCACCTGGTATTAATTCAACAGCAGAGTGGGATTTGAACTCAGGATCCTAGGATCCCAAGCCCACCACCCTAACCATTAAGCCACACCAGGCTTACGAAGATTTTGTGGGGCTATAAACAATGAAGGGGAATGGAAGAATTTGGCACGCATTCCACAATGCTGGTGTTAGTCGCACATGTTGAACCCCAGGGCAGTAAAACACACAGCACGCCATGTGATGACGGCTGTGACGGACCACGTCATCACGCGCTGATGTCTCTATTCTCCCAATGGGTTGACAGGGGGAGCCAACTCCCCAACCTAATGCATTTAATTACATAATAATCACTCTATGGAAAGGCGCTTTTCTTAACGTTCATTACGAAGATAACTATTCCAAAGAGTCTTTGTGCTGTGTGCGTTTCTATTTCAGCATGCGGTGTATAAAACCAGAAAAAATATATTGTTATGGTTTTGGAACATTTACCCCATGGACACGTAGGTGACCCGAGGATGAGTTATTTCATTAGTCTTTGTATAGATAGTCCTTGGTCCCTGGTCAAAGGGCAATTTGGGGGATTGGGTGGGGGGAGCATGCGTTGGTTTGGCTGTATTTTTCCAGTATAATGTCACCCCCCCCCACCTTCCCCCTCTGTCATTTTCAATCTTTCTTCCTTCACACCATCAGTCCATTTCCCTTCTCTGCCTTTCTAAATCCACAATTTACCTCCCCTTCATCAAACATCCTTCTCAAAAATTCCTCCTTCACCCCATCGTTCTTGCCTTCAATCCCGCGGCCGTTCGGTCAACCCTCCATTGTGCGGGATTCTCCTCCATGTTCCCTCCATTCACGCATTGCTTGGTTGGGCATGATCGGCCCGTCTGTAGCCGTTAACCCATCGGGTGCACGGGTTCGGGGGCTCTCGTCGCAGCTTTGGGCAGTAAAGGGCAGGGTGGGGACTTCGATGAAAGCTCCCTCAGCGTGGCAAGTTCCACAAGTGACGTCATGCACCTACCGCCATCAGCTGCGGACCAATGGGAGGGGGAGAAAGCTTGTGTGAGGAGAGACGAAAAGCACTCCTGAGCAGACGGCGCAGAAAGCAGAAAGGGTGAGAGAAGCAGAAAGGATAAACAAATGGAACAAGCTCAGATGTACAGAAGACTAAAAGACTGGGAAGGCTCGTGAAGGAAGGACAAAAGTGTGTGTGAGGGTAAAGAAACGAAGGCTTCACAAGCAGTTGGTGTCGAGCTTCTGTTGAAAAAGAACAATCCTTCCACGAGCGTCATCTTGTCAGCTACGAAGGACGAGGAGGATGAACGGTGGCACCTCATCGATGGGGGCATGAGGAGGAAGAATCTGAGGCAGAGGAGGGGAAGCTCGCGTACCTGGGATGCAGGACAGGACTCGTCGACTGGGTCTGGGCACCTCAGGGACGCGGCTGAGTGTCCCCATCACATCACATTGCGACTGTCCATCTTCCTCAACCATTTTCCTCTGCATTCTCATGTATATTTGTGTGAAGTGAGGAGGCAGAGAAGGAAAGACTGCTTTCCTTTTCTCCATAACTTACTTGTATTTTATTTTCAAGTCCTTGTTCAATTCTTCACCCCTGAGTGAATGATGGCCAAGTATTTTGTGTAAGATTGAAAAAGAAAAAGTACGATGATAAATCTTTTAAATTATTGCTTGCTTGTGTGTTTGTAATAAACAATTGTTTGTTGTTATTTCCCATCTGTCTCGGTTGTGTTTTTTCCTTTGTTCGTCCGATGCAGTGCACAAGTAAGGTTAGATGGGAAGTTCTACCCCAATAATTTGCTTCTTCAGCCAGTGCACACTCACTGTAACACTCAGCAGTAATCCGAGTGTGCACTGAGGGCACGTGACCCCAATTAGCCAGCCGTCCACAGGTAAGGTATCACGTGAAGTAGTGTAACCCTGCCCGGATTGGCTGTGCCAACCGGCGTTCGTGGTTGTTCAGCAACCTGCCGGTGTGCGAAATTATCTGTGCCCGGCAGCCTGAGGACTGGGCACTCGCGAGTGTGTATAGATGTGTTTTCTACTCAATGTCCCGCCTTTGCAGTATTTGTCTGCAAACTCGACATGAAGTTTTTGGTGATAGAGTTGTTGTTGCATTGGGTTGCTCATCCAGCGGTGTTGTTGCTTTGGGGGAAATAGGGAAGGGAGTAGAGAGGAAGGTGGGGGAAGGGAAACAGAAGGGTGTGCTGAAAGCAATCGACACCATCGTGTGTACAAAAAGGACTATTCAAGGAATGTTGCAAAAAAATAAATAAAAACACCAGTGAACAAATGATAAATGAAAGTGTTAACCACCAAATTATTCAATACACATATCTGGCACCTCCAGGGACATGCAACGAGTGAAAGAGGAAACATGGAGAGGTTGGAGATAAAGGACATAGCCTCAAGAAAAAAAAAATTTGCACAACAGTTCCCCCGAAAATGATATTTAAAGGGAAGGATCAAGAAGGATTAACACAAAATTGGAGACAAGCTCAGTTGTGGAGTCATGAAGTCCTTGTGTGTCCCCATGGTTCTCTCTCTGGTCCTGGTCCTGCTCTTGGACCAAGCACCTTCGGTTCGGGCAGATTCTTTGTCGAAGGAGCAGGTGGAGAGCGCAGCAGATGAAGCGTTGGACAAGCTGAACAAGCAGCAGGTGTCCACACGTAAACTAGCATTGGCCAAAGATCAGGATATCCAGGTGAGTTTCAACGTGTCTATTTCTACTTTCACAGATGTGGACACAAAGACCAACTTGGATAAGATGATAAAATATTCCAACTCGTGTTTCTTTCACAGGCAGACGAAACAGACGTTGAAGGGCAGACAAACATCAAATTTGCCGTGGTTGAGACCGAGTGCAATGCGGACGATCCCAAGGACTGGTCTGATTGTCCTATCGCGGAGGACAAGACACCGGTAAGACCCGTTTGATCTCTCGGAGTCCCAATGGTTTGTTTCGTGGTCCTGATCGAGGGACGATGTGATCCATACGTGAGATCTACCCTCGAGATGGAGGTCGGTTGAACATTGCTCCATGTGAGATGTTGGTCGTGGAGTGCAGATGGTGGAATTTGACACGGTGGATATAACTATGGAGTCGATTTTATAAAATGGATGTAGACATCATAGTATAATAAAAACCCATGAGGTTGCTGCAATGTGGATGGTCATGATGACCATATTTGTTGCATCATTTATTTGTTGTATTTGTAGATCGATGGACAGTGTGAGGTCACCGTGTTGAAAACCGAGGACTCGTTGGATGTCGGTGATGCGACTTGCGATTTCAACTCAACAAAGGCGAAAAAGGTGAGGGTGTGAGATCGGACCATCATTTGTCGATCATTTGAATTGAATGTCCTCGTTAACAATAGGACAAAATGGTGGTGACTCGACACGAATACAAACAGGGCCAAAAATAACTTGCTTTTATGCCTGGAATCTCATTCAAATAAAAGTCTCTGATGATAAAATTGCAGATTGGATGACAAAGCATGGAAAATGAAAATCCAACTTCTCTAACAGCTACAAATAATGTCCCCTTTCACGAACCGGCTGGCCAGGCCCGACGTTCAATTTGAACTGATTTAGTTAACAATTTGTAACTTGTTCAGGGTGCTGGTGATAACTCGCATACCCTTACTATTTTTTTAAAGCGACTGTGCGGATATTTAACATCTAACAGCGAATGCTAACAGACGGGAAACCCGGCTTAACGTCTACCTGGTGGACGGTATACATGTCTTGATCCACTGCCTGCATGCAAAACATCGGTTGGACAGTTCGTAGTCGAGTCTGAAATCAAATCCAGACAAGACAGCTCAGAGGCAATTGTGCAACCTCTGCACCATCTTGTTAGGTAGAATCATAAAACAAAACATAATTTGCAGCTCCGGTCTGCGAGCTCAATGCCTTCAATCAGATATTTTTCCATGGAAAACTTTTTGTTCCATTTCCATGGACATCAACCGCTGAAACCTTTTTTTGCGTTTCAATTGGCAATTGATCGTGGAAAAACCTGTTGTTCTGTTTCCATGGTGACCGACAATGGAAACCCCTTTTGTTCTTGACTGATTGAGAGAAAATGTTCACATTTGCAAAAGTGGAAGCAGAATTTGATGAGGGATTCCACGATACCTGAAAATGGCAAAGTTGCTCGACAATTTTAATAAAATTGTGTCGTGTCGGAAAAATCTTTTAGCTCTCACAAATGGAACGATAAATCTCTCGAAACGAGACCGATGGCCATGAATAGAGATTTGAAAACAATAAAGTCCAAACTCCAGTATGAGCAACCAATCATATTTTAGAAGAAAAAGAGCAATCAGAGATTGCAAATCCTCGCCAGGACTTCTATTGAGTGGTGTATCTTATGGGTTTTAGGGTAAATCCAATATAGTTGCCAAACCATGTGACCAAAGACATCATATGTGTGAACCTTTTGTTCCTCACGAACAGGCAGTCATTCACGTAAAGTTTCACCTCGATCCGTTCAGCCACTTCAGAGAAGAAGATTTTTGAAGGTTCGCTTTTTTGAAAAAAATATGGCTGCAGAATCACGCGGCCGATGATGCCATGAATTTTTTTTTTCTGTGGACCATTTTATCCCGAGATGACCCTCAAATATTTTCATACTGATTGGACGCGGCGTTCTACATATGCAATTATGATGTCATAATGAGGGCACCGATGACGTAATAAAAAACAAACAAACACACAGGCTCATTCCTCATGAGGTGTACTTGCTATGTGCCAAATTTACATTTTTTCTTTGGTGTGGTTTCAGAGATACAGAGGTCCAAATTTTTCCGTTTTTCCAATATGGCTGCCACACCACGTGACCTATGACATCATAGTTATCATTATAACATTCTACACGAGTCATCGCAGCATTGTGAAAATTTCGTCTCAATCTGACAAGCGGTTGTGGAGAAAAACATGAAAGTTCTGTGTGGACAAACAAACAAACAGACAGACAGACAAACAAACAAACAGACCCAAATGCAATACCCTCTCCGAATCCTTCGGCAAGGGTAATAACCTTATGTCATGAGCAGCTCATCATGGAACAATAACTACTTAATTGAGTGACGAAAATTAAACAAAATGAGATCCGCCGGGCTGTTGATGGCACGAAAAGTAAAATGGACACAACAATGGCCGTCTTTGACACCTGCTTGATTTACTTTTCAATCTAAAGTGTTCAATGTACACATTCAAGAACACAATGGCTTCTTGTTCCTCTCCCACACCCCTCTGTGCAGCGTAAGAGACGGTGGGGTTGGATCAAAAAAGCCTGGAAAGCAGTCAAGAAAGGTGCCAGGACCGTCTGGGATAAATTCAAGAACTCTGGAATCCAAGTTCGGATGTCTTAAGGCCACTCGTGCGGACCTCAGACCTGCAAACGTCGCCCATCGAGCAAACGCTTGTGATACAGCCAGCCTTGTTGTTGAGTCCACCACAATTGCTGATATTAGGGTTCAGACATAATGTCCGCTTCACAATAGCAATCATATAAAAAGGCAAACCAATTTGTTGCATGCTCATACAGAAATTGATCATTCCGCTTGATGTCCATCAGCTTTGTTAACGCTTTACTTGGTACTCTCATTAACCATTATTTGGTTTCATTTGAGCAAATGTCAATCGATCTTTGGAATAAAACCAAAAAACTACAGCCTCACGACTTTTCTTCTTCACCAAAAAAAAGTATGAAAATGTACTTATCAGGAACTTGTCATTTGTCTGCTTCTGCTTTGACTCACCAAGGGAATTTGTTCACCTCCTGTGTCTCACTTTATATTGTACAGATACATAAAATGGTTTATCTACTTAACGGGGTATCAGAGAGGATTCCCATTGGTTAGCCTTGACTTGCCGCAGCTATAAATCTCACACCTGTGAGGAGGTTCCTTGTTTGAAAGCCATTGTTCATCAGAACCCACATGGAGATGCACCATTGAGTAACACGCACTATTACATCTCAGAAGACAAAATGTTGTTTTCACCACTTTCAAGTCTTATAGGATTCAAGGCAATGTTTTAACATATAGCTCACAGCATTCAAAATAAAAAAGGGGATTTTCAAACAGAATTAAAATATCACGGGGCTCTGCTCAAGCTCATGGAATAAATAACAACAACCCCTCAACCTGACTCTCAACTTGGAAGCATTGGTGCACACATATAATACAATTTAAAGGATAAGGATTATTGTAAATGATGTAAATTTCATAACATCCTACGTTCAACTTTATTTAATTTGTGAACCTCAAAACATGGTTTCCTCACCTAGAGTAAGAACCTTCACCTGTAAGGAATTGAATGGTTTCCCGACTTCACGGATCATCAGCTGGGCACCGTTCTTCCTCGAGGTTTCAATCCTTTCAGCTCAGAACCTCTCAAAACGTCAGGTCCACAAACTTGGTCACGGATCCACATCAGTAGATTACCTACATCAGGACATCCACAACTTCAGTTGCATCGAAGGAGTCAGTCAACCCGTCAATGCAACATCACTAAACAGACTTTACTCGCTGAAGAATTTAATGTGTTATCACATAGTTACATCTTCCATTACACGATAATATATTAAATCATGCACATCTTACATTAAATATAACATGTCCACCAACCCGCACGACCACCCCACTCACCTCTGGATCAAACTATTCAAATATTCAAACGGTTATTTAAAAACGGTATTATTTAAACTGCTTCCTTGTCTCCCAGCAACCACTGAAATGGGTTCCACACACACATATATATATATATATATATATATATATATATATATATATATATATATATATATATATATATATATATATATATATATTCACCTCTGCCACCAAAGGTGAAGGAGGTTATGTTTTCACCCCTTTCTGTCTGTTTGTTTGTCTGTCTGTTTGTGTACAGGATATCTCAAAAAGTTGTGGACGGATTCGGACGAAACTTAGTGGACGCGTTCGGTGTGTGACAAGGAAGAATTGATTTGATTTTGGTGAAGATCCGGATCCGAATCTGGATACGAGAGTTGTTTAATTTTCAAAGTGATTTTTCGCCATTGAGAGGAAGGGCCAAACACAATATAGTGCTGTATAGCATGATATTATAAAAATGTATTGATTGGGATCGATATGTTCTCGTGGATCAGACATTACGTGGTGGTGGCATGCGCTCTACCGAGTGCCCTACTAGTTTAATCATGTATTTGTATAAATATCCCGTTAAGAATATTATTAAATTTCATATTGTATTTCACTAATGCTATTTGATGTCGTTTTATGATCCTCAAGAAAACCTGTTTAAATCTGCTAACTGTAGCTCCATGTGTTAACATACATCTAACTAGTTGTTTTAATATATTGATAAGTGCAGTGCTATATTAGTAAACATCTAACCAGTTGTGTTAATATATTGATAAGTGCAGTGCTGTATTAGTAAACATCTAACTAGTTGTTTTAATATATTGATGAGTGCAGTGCTATATTAGTAAACATCTAACCAGTTGTGTTAATATATTGATAAGTGCAGTGCTATATTAGTAAACATCTAACCAGCTGTTTTCATATTTTGATAAGTGCAGTGCTATATAAGTAAACATCTAACCAGTTGTTTTAATATATTGATAAGTGCAGTGCTATATTAGTCAACATCTAACTAGTTGTTTTAATATTTTGTTAAGTGCAGTGCTATATTAGTAAACATCTAACCAGTTGTTTTAATATATTGATAAGTGCAGTGCTATATTAGTAAACATCAAACTAGTTGTTTTAATATTTTGATAAGTGCAGTGCTATATTAGTAAACATCTAACTCGTTGTTTTAATATTTTGATAAGTGCAGTGCTATATTAGTAAACATCTAACCAGTTGTTTTAATATTTTGATAAGTGCAGTGCTATATTAGTCAACATCTAACTAGTTGTTTTTATATTTTGATAAGTGCAGTGCTATATTAGTAAACATCCAACCAGTTGTTTTAATATATTGATAAGTGCAGTGCTATATTAGTCAACATCTAACTAGTTGTTTTAATATATTGATAAGTGCAGTGCTATATTAGTAAACATCTAACCAGTTGTTTTAATATATTGATAAGTGCAGTGCTATATTAGTAAACATCCGACTAGTTGTTACTTACGAAATCTAAACATTTCGTAAGTATATTGATGACTTCCGTCATCTGTTTGTGTGTTTGTTTGTTTGTAGGCACGATAACTCGAGAACGGAAGAAGCTACCAATGTCAAATGACACCACGTGATTCAGGAGGGTGATGGCTAGCGCTGATTAGATTTTGGTAAAAATCGGTCAAAGGTTAAGGTCACAGTGAGGTCAAACATCCAGAACATTCGATTTTTGATGATTTGGTACAGAATCATCGTAGAAACGTCTGGTTTGCATCGCTACCTTCTCCAGAGACAGCTTTTATTAGACAAGGTGAGAGGTCAAGTTGCCAATTTCGTAAGTACCAGTCTATGACTGCTTGTTTTAATCTATTGATAAGTTCAGTGCTATATTAGTAAACATCCGACTAGTTGTTTTAATCTATTGATAAGTTCAGTGCTATATCAGTAAACATTTAACGAGTTGTTTTAATATATTGATAAGTTCAGTGCTATATTTTTAAACTTCTGACTCGTTAGTTTAATCTATCGATACGTTCAGTGCTATATTAGTAAACATCTGACTAGTTGTTTTAATCTATTGATAAGTTCAGTGCTATATTAGTAAATATCAAACTAGTTGTTTTAATCTATTGATAAGTTCAGTGCGATATTAGTAAACATCTGACTCGTTAATTTAATCTATTGATACGTTCAGTGCCATATTAGTAAACATCTGACTCGTTAATTTAATCTATTGATATGATCAGTGCTATATTAGTAAACATCTGACTAGTTGTTTTAATCTTTTGATAAGTTCAGTGCTATATTAGTAAATATCAAACTAGTTGTTTTAATCTATTGATAAGTTCAGTGCTATATTAGTAAACATCTGACTAGTTGTTTTAATCTTTTGATAAGTTCAGTGCTATATTAGTAAATATCAAACTAGTTGTTTTAATCTATTGATAAGTTCAGTGCTATATTAGTAAACATCTGACTCGTTAGTTTAATCTACTGATACGTTCAGTACTATATTAGTAAACATCTGACTCGTTTTAATCTATTGACAAGTTCAGTGCTGTATGTGGTTGCTCACAGTCCTCATTATTTCACCTGCAACTGTACCACGGAATAGCTTCTTAGGAATGCTGCTGTACTTGGTACGATTCCACCTGTCTGGCTGTGCTATTGTCCAACAATGACAACTGATTTGGCCATGGTGAGTTGCCAGACATCATGTTTCCCATTCATAAAACCAACACCGTTATAGGCCAATTTGATACGAACACTACTTTCTTTCTTCTTCTTGTTTTTTTTTTTTTAGAATGATCTAAGACTCGTACTGGAACTGCAAAACACACACATAGACAGACAAACGAACATACGTGACACAACACAAGAGCGTTAGATGAGGCAAACGCAGCCACTGAATTTGGGAGAAGCTTCCGAGGTACTCCGAGTACCAGCGACGTCACAACAATGGCGCCGTCTTTCTCCTCGCATTCAGAAGGACATTTCCTTAGGAGGAAATTTCTTCTCCCCATGGATGCCAATTATCAACACATGGGGATTGTCCATGCTTCTATCCTTTCAAATGCTGAATGTCGTGCAAGGAGGCAGCAAGTTACCTTTTTCGAAGTCTTTGGTACAATCGACGAGGGTTTGAACCACCGACCTCCCAGATTCGGAGTGGACGCTCAACCAAAAGCAAGAAGGAATACACCACACATGACACAGAATCACAAAGTACAAACAACAAAAACTAGAGAGTTCATAGAACACGATACCCCACACAGTGCCCGCACGGCATTCGACACAGGATAGAGATGGAGGCAGCAAAATGCAAATGGCGTCTGTCATCTAGCTGGGAGCAACAATTCCCATTTTCTTGCCATATCTGTATTTAATTGCTCTAATGGTGGCCAATGGTGGTGAGGTGCTCCATTTTAAACGATTTGTTCGATACATCTAGCTTTTTGGTGCCGAGAGTCCGTAAATAAATATTCGTATTGGTGTCAAAGCCAGCGACCAATTGAAAATTAATAGTGGAATATTTCAATTTTGATAAAGTAATAATTTTAAAGATCGTTTAAAAACAAATCTGGAAGTTTAGCGTGACTGAAGCAGTCTTATACACCATCCTTATGCACTGTAACAAGATGACCTCGAGTCACAGTTTTGGAGATGGAGGCTTATTGATCACCATGGAATGCAGCGTCAATCGGCATTGTACATATCCATAATCGGCAGTCTCTTCTTCACCCCGATACTACACCCTCTTACATGCCATGCCCTCTCATGCGCTATATCGATATATAGCTTGGTTCTTGGAAATATTTTAAAGTTGATTGTGTTATATCGTGAATTCCGGGTCAATAACTCAATTTAACTGAATTCTGGATTTTACCGCCATTTTCCCCAGTGACTATTACATCACCCTATATAACATGTTACATTAGTTATTCCTGCCTGTTGTTTGTGTCCTTTATGACATCCTTAAAAGCAGTAAGTTTCTTTTTTGGAATGATTTTCAACTTTGTTTGACTCCCAGGCTGAGTGTAAAATATTATCTCACTCGTTTCTGCGCATGTGCGATCGGAATGAATTCAGAGGAAAAATGCAGTGAAATGGCAAACTTGTCTGCCTATTCATGTTCCAAGGAGGACTCGGATGTCGGAGATGCAACTTGCGATTTGAACTTGATGGGTGGCAAGGTGAGGGTATGTACACTCTTCTCTGTCCATGCAAATTCAGAGCCAAAACTTCAGGTTTATTTTTACAATTGGTGTTCAAAATATAACATTCAATATAAATTAAAAGAAAAAAAATTAATATTTTTTTCATTCAATGTCGAGGCTCGGATGAGAGCTAACACACAGAACGGACAACAAGGGGGGCATGATACAAGAGGGGCAAGAGAGGGAAGGACAAAACAGTGGGGAACAGAGACATGAGATCTGTGGAAGGAGAGGGATGGGCCAGGGTACACAGGGTAAACAAGATGGACACCACAGGGACCTTCAGGAAGGAAAGCAGGGAATTTGAAGGAGGTGGGGTTTGGGGTGGATTAACGGCGTGAGAAAAAAAAAATCATGGTTTTGGATGGGGGAAGATAAAAGATGGTGGTAAACAGGTGTTTTGAAGACCTGGAGAGAAGAGTGGGATTGAAGAGATTGTGGAAGTTTGTTCCAAAGGCGGGAAAAACAGAAGAATGAAAGAGTGAAGGTGAGCACTGATTCTTGATTTTGGTAGTTTTACCAGAAAGGGGTTGTTGGCAGACCTTGAGTGCCATGCGGAAATATGGGGGGGGGGGGCATCACATCACAGATATCACATATCAGATGATATCTGATATCACATCTGATATTCTGATATCACAGAAAGAGCAGGGGCGGCGAGCCCGGAAGGGAGACGGTAGTTCCTCGATCATAAAGTGATAAGATGGACAGACGGACGGACCTGAACCAATTGCTTAACCCCACCTTTTGCTATGTGTGCATGGGGTAACAACCACTTTTGTCATTTTACCATCAGTTCTCTCTCTCTCTCTCTCTCTCTCTCTCTCTCTCTCTCTCTCTCTCTCTCTCTCTCTCTCTCTCTCTCTCTCTCTCTCTCTCTCTCTCTCTCTCTCTCTCTCTCTCTCTCTCTCTCTCTCTCTCTCTCTCTCTCTCTCTCTCTCTCTCTCTCTCTCTCTCTCTCTCTCTCTCTCTCTCTCTCTCTCTCTCTCTCTCTCTCTCTCTCTCTCTCTCTCTCTCTCTCTCTCTCTCTCTCTCTCTCTCTCTCTCTCTCTCTCTCTCTCTCTCTCTCTCTCTCTCTCTCTCTCTCTCTCTCTCTCTCTCTCTCTCTCTCTCTCTCTCTCTCTCTCTCTCTCTCTCTCTCTCTCTCTCTCTCTCTCTCTCTCTCTCTCTCTCTCTCTCTCTCTCTCTCTCTCTCTCTCTCTCTCTCTCTCTCTCTCTCTCTCTCTCTCTCTCTCTCTCTCTCTCTCTCTCTCTCTCTCTCTCTCTCTCTCTCTCTCTCTCTCTCTCTCTCTCTCTCTCTCTCTCTCTCTCTCTTCCAGTCGATTCCCTCTGCTTTCTCAGCCCTCCGAACCTCCCCAGGTCCTTCAAGATGTACGAGCTCTTCCAGGTTGCGGATTCATTCCCACCACCCGCACCCCCCTCTTCTTCTGTTCATTCCGTCACTGACATTGTGCCCAAAATTGCTCCAATGCCCTACTTTTTACTTCATACCCTCCATCACATGAGTCTTCCTTACGTGAGCCTCGATGTTGTAGAGGAGAAAAAAAAATGTTGCAATAAAAGGAGAGACTTGATGGACACTCAGTAGAGTGCATAACATCCATACATCCATTGGGACCATACTCTGTGTAGAGCGTTGGTGCTGCCTAAGCAGTCTCCTTGGGTATTGGGCACAATCCTGGACAGGTCGCCACTTGGACACAGGATACCAGCAAGCTGGCACTCATTTTGCCAACCTCGGAAGGATGACAGGCAGAATCAACCCCACCTTGTATTGATTCAACAGTCAAGGTGGATTATAAACTCAGGATCTTAAGCATCGCAAGCCCACCACCTTAACCATGAAGCCAACACCAAGCATGGAGTGTATACCTCTGTCACACAATGCCTGATTCACGCGAACATATCAGGCCCGATACATTTTTGAGATATCAGGCTTTATATCGTTTTTGTCCTGATCTCTCAAAGGTTAAGAATCACTTAAAAATTAAATAATTCTCGTATACAGATCCGGAGCCGGATCTTCACTAATATCAAATCAATTCGTCTTTGCCACACACCCAACGTTTCCACCAAGTTTCATCCCAATCTGTCCACAACTTTTTGAGATATCCTGCACATAAACAAACAAATAAACCAAATTGCCATAAGGTGACCATGTGTAACTTCTTTAAGGTCACACTGAGGTGAACAGAGCTGCTATCCACCAGGAGCGACTCCTTGAGGAATATCTGCCTACGAGAGATTCCGATGAGAATTGTTCTACAGAGTAACCATGAAAAATATGCGTTTGCCTCATAACGTCACCAAATGACGTCATAATGTCTCAAGCTTGACATATCTAGAAAGCACTCATCGAGGTGTTCAATTTGAGGTACTACAGGATATGGTTCCTAAAACTTGAAAATTTGACCTTGCGGTCAAATATATTTGACCTTAGGCACTAACCATGAAGGTCAAGGCCAATCACCACCAAAAATTAATCAGCTGAGCGCCAGACCATGAACTATATTTCCATGAATTTTGAAGACGATCCGATCAAAATTACTCAAAAAATAAGGGTTTCGTCGACTCCCCTGATTTGCGACAAAGTGACCTTGACCTTTGATCTTGACCTTCAAAATTTTGTGCGCTGAAAGGGACCTCTATAGGCCTCTGATCTGCGAAGTTACAAAAATTTCCAATGATAACTGTGCTCTGCAGAATTTTTTATACGTGATTACAGACAAACAAACAAACAAAAAAACATACAAGCTGACTAACATATCTTGTAAAAACTTCGTTTTGGCAAGATAATGAAATTGCTCATTGAGCAAGGAATTGCCGGAAATAACTCTGTCATATCTCCATGATCTCTGAAAAAACAAAAACCTGGAAATCAATTTGGTTCTTACAAGTCGATAGTGCTACTGTTTAGTGAGTTATAGCACTTCGTTTGGTCATGATCATAACTTGGAAGTCAATCGGACTTGAAATGGCGGTTTTATCATAATTTGAAAGTTTTGACCTGACCCCCGACCGCTAAGAAGGGTGTTGGTGTGACACCCCAATTCGACATATGGTTGGATGCAGTATTGGAAGATGCACATTTTGGATTTGGTTTGAAGTCGATACGACCATTTTAGCAGATGTTATTGCGAAAATAAGAATTTCGGTTTTTCGGTGACCTTGACCTTGACCTTTGACCGAGATTCACCAAAAACGACAAGTGTTTTTGTTGGACCATGGCCGACGTCTGTACCCAGTTTGGTCATGATCGCTGAAACGGTGTGGCTGCTACAGGGTAAACAAACACACAAACAAACAAACAGAGAAGGGTGAAAACATAACCTCCTTCATCCTCGGTGGTGGAGGTAAAAATTAACAAAGGGACAGAACACAAGGGATTTATAAAGTGAACCAAAAGGAGAATGACTTTGACTCGACACTTCAACATGTGGAGCGACGAATGAAGAGGTGAACATGAAGAAGTGAACACGAAGAGGTGAACGTGTGACTCCATGGTGTCGATGAAGTTAAACCACAGATCGTCATGAAATGGATTTGTTAATATAGTCCAGCAGCGTAGTCTGATATTTCAGATCAATTGTTCAAATTTGCATAAAAGCACCACAATTGGTACACATGTAGAATAATGTATTCCGAACAATTCTAGATATGGAGCCACCCGAGATTGTGCCTTGGCCAGCCAAAGCTGAGAAGGTCAGCCAAAGCTGACCAAGGCACAATCTCGGGTGGCTCCATATCTAGAATTGTTTGGAATACATTATTCTACATGTGTACTAATTTTGGTGCTTTTATGCAAATTTGAACAATTGGTTTGCTATGCTGCAGTACTAATGAAGATCTGCGAGTGTGGAAACGCTGGTAAGGTATAAGAGAGAAGTGGTGTTCAGTGTGCAAGGACAAGAGGGCTTGGTTAGCGGTGTCCAAATAGTCGTGGTGGAGAGATTATAAATACCACAACAATTTACAAAACGTTCGAACCACAAGGTGTTGGAAACTTCGAGCCAAACCGCTTGGGGTTTTGGACAAACCACAAGAGGCGGGTAGTGGGCAGGTACTGATGGTGGTCCTGGGAAGGGAGGGCGAAGGTGGTAGGGTGGTACTGGTGGTGGTCCTGGGAGGCAAAGTTAACAAAGTGAAAGAGCAAACAATGGTGATGAAAATCACTTTTATAACCATTTTAACAATCCACAGATGGAAGCTGATCATGGAAGACCTGGAAATGTTTTCTGTTTTTCAAAGATTCTTGTTCTGATCGATTATGTCCCTCTTTGGTACCGTTGGCGGGGGGAGGGGATTTTTATGTCTGGCTTCCTTCTTGGGACCACGGTGCAGTAATTGGCCTTTATTTTGGTTAGAATAAAGCATCAAGGTCACCTGAAATATGGTATAGCCATTAACAAACATTTTGGGTGGTGGCATTACCTTCGCAGATGCCCCTAATTGTTATATCACTTGTAATACACAACTGATGAATTGTTGTCAAAGAACAATGGAGTTTAATACCTCCGCCACCTAAGGTGAAGGAGGTTGTCTTCACCCTTTTCTGTCTGTTTCTTCGTCTGTCTGTCTGTCTGTCTGTGTACAGGATATCTCAAAAACTTGTGGACGGATCGGGATGAAATTTTGCAGACAGGTTCGGTGTGTGACACCGTGACATTTGTGTGACAAGGACGAACTGATTCGATTTTGATGACGATCCGGATCCGGATCCGACTCATAGAATTTTTAAAGTGATTCTTCATCATTGAGAGATGGGGCCAAAAACTATGTATAGCATGATATCTCCAAAAGTTGTGGACGACTTGTGACAAAACTAGGCGGAAGAGTTGGTCAGGTGGCAAAAACAAGCCGATTCGATTTTGGACCTTAAGGTCCAGATTTGGTTAAGGTCCAGATTCAGATCCGACCTATCAGTGGCATACAAAATGTAAACTGTTCAACCTGGCGGAGGTATGGGCTCCACCGAGTGCTGTCCCATCTCCCCAAGTGTCACTGTATGAGTGATTTTTCATTTTTCGGTCTGTCTGTTTGATAATCGTCTACAGGTCACAATTTCAAACCGATATTCACGAAACTTCACGAAGTTGTTGAGGTAGTCTCAACTGAGAAGCTTAATGATTTTGAGGTGAAAGGTCATCTTGAGGTCAAATATCTGAAATCGTCATTTTTCATCCGATTGATTTGAAAATTAAGCAGCAGTTGCATAGTGTATAACCCTGAATTTGGGGGGGAAAATTTTTTTTAAGGTCAAAATGTCAAAGGTCAACTCAAGGTCAAACTTCTGAAATCATCAATCAATTTTAAAAATCGTCAGTTTAAATCCAATTAACTTGAAAGTTTAACAGAATTGAATAGTCTATCATTGAATTGCAAAAAATCTATTTGAGGTCAAAAGGTCAACTGAAGGTCAAACTTCGAGACTCAAATTTCATCTGAAAAACCATCAAGTATCATCCGGTTAACCTGAAAAATAAGCAGCAGTTGCATAGTGTATTAATGAATTTGGAAAAAAAAAACTATTTTTGAGGTCAAAAGGTCAACAAAAGGTCAAAAGTCAACTCAAGGTCAAACTTCTGAAATCATCAACTTCAATCTGAAATATAATCATTTACATCCGATTGACCTGATCTTTGATTAAGATTGTCAATTTTAATTTTAATGAAATGGACAATATGATGTATCAATGGCAACATTTGGAGAGGGGGGGGGTGGATTTTGCAAATGTCATGCTCTGCACGACGTCGTCCTCTTGTTTGTTACTTGGAAAATCGAAGATTTTTCAAGTAAATTGGTTAGTTAATTTTGTTATTCAGTCTGTCTGTCTGTCTGTTTATCGCCAACAGGTCACAATTTTAAACCGATCTTCACGAAACTATACCACATGGTAGAGTTTGTCATAAGGAAGAAGCCTCTTGCTTTTGAGGTCAAAAGCTCAAAAGGTCAACATAGGCCAAAGGTCAAAAACTCAGGTGGTATTTCTAAAACCCTCAATTTTCATCCGATTCACTTGAAATTTGAAGAGGAGTTGCATATTTGGTGATTGAATTCAACCACCAATTATTTTTGAAGTCAAATTTGTTTTCTGGATTTTGTAAGTGTCGTGCTCTGCATGACGCGTTTTCTTGTTTGTCTGTCTGTCAGTTTTTGTGCAGAATATCTCAAAATGTTATGGACAGATTCTGATGAATTTTGATGCACAGGCTGGGTGTGTGACAAGGACAAACTGATTAGATCTTGGTGAAGATCTGGATCTGGCTACTACAATTTTTATACTGATTCTTCACGATAAATATGTGTATGTGTATATATATATATAAATACACATGTCACGATATCTCAAAAAGTTGTGGACAGGTTTGAAGGACACTTTGTGGATAGCTTTAGTGTGTGATAAGGACGAATTGATTCGATTTTGGTGAAGATCCGAATTCCGATCTGGATGCAAGAATTATTTAATTTTTAAAATTATTCTTCACCGTTGAGAGATCGGGCCAAAAACGACATATAGCATAATATTTCAAAAATGTATTGGGCCGATATGTTCTCATGGATTAGGCATTGTGGGGTGGAGGGATGTGCTGTACTGGGTGACCTTCTACTTAGTTACTTCTTTGACTTGGGGCGGTGGACTTTGAATGTACCTCCACTTGCTTTCTTTTCTTTTCAGAAATAATCCTGCCTAAATTTTCCTGCACGTGAAATGGAGACGTGCTGTATATGTATTGAGCCAACCTCTGATGGAAATCAGACTGTAGTTCTCCAGCAGAGGGTTAGTGTTTGAGTGAGTCGAGCAAGTTCGCATCGTGAGGATACTCTGAGAACAGTTCCAGGGTAAAATGTTCACATGGAGTGCTGTCACAAATATTGTAAACCACACAATATTGCATGTGATGTATCCACCAAACAGAGAAAAAAAAACAAACAGAAAAGTGAACTCATCTCCATTCTTTTGGAGGCTACATTTACTTTTCAAGAACATTGCTTATTCTGTGGGCAGACAGCTGAATATGATGAGAAAAAGAGAGGTCATGATCTATATCCCTTCAGAACTAAAGATTTCCAGGACAATATACTTCAACTCTGCCATTCCAGAAAGGACCAGTGGTCTGATGCAGTGTCTGCACAGCTGGTCTCGATAGATGATCTTCATCCTGCTGACACAGTGCGTCACCACCAATGTAGTGGCAATTACAGAACATGAAAAAATATTCCCCAGAAGCTAATTGGAAGTGTGAGACATGGGACAGAGACCTACAGTGGGAAGGTACAGAGAAACTGAGAAAGCAACCACCTTTCTGGAATTCAGACCATACTTTGAAGAGTATGACGATGAGCAGACCAGTGTCATAAACATATGGGGAAAAATGGCAGACCATTTTACATACACAGGAATAGAGCTATATGGGGGCGAAGTACATGAGAAGCAAGCGAGAGAAACACTTTGGTGACAGAATGATGCTGATGCACTTAAAGGAATGTGTGATAACGTTGAGGGACAGAGCTATATCAACCAGGATAACCAAACCACATCGCATAACCAAACCACCCAACATATAACCCAACCACCCAGCATATAACCAAACCACCCAGCACATAACCAAACCACCCAGCACATACCCAAACCACCCAGCATATAACCAAACCACCCAGCACAAAACCAAACCACCTAGCACATACCCAAACCACCCAAAACATACCCAAACCACCCAGCACATACCCAAACCACCCAGCACATAACCAAACCACCCAGAATATAACCAAACCACCCAGCATATAACCAAACCACCCAGCACATAACCAAACCACCCAGCATATAACCAAACCACCCAGCACATAACCAAACCACCCAGCTCATAACCAAACCACCCAGCATATAACCAAACCACCCAGCACATAACCAAACCACCCAGCACATACCCAAACCACCCAGCTCATAACCAAACCACCCAGCATATAACCAAACCACCCAGCACATAACCAAACCACCCAGCACATAACCAAACCACCCAGCACATAACCAAACCACCCAGCATATAACCAAACCACCCAGCACATAACCAAACCACCCAGCATATAACCAAACCACCCAGAATATAACCAAACCACCCAGAATATAACCAAACCACCCAGCATATAACCAAACCACCCAGCTCATAACCAAACAACCCAGCATATAACCAAACCACCCAGAATATAACCAAACCACCCAGCATATAACCAAACCACCCAGCATATAACCAAACCACCCAGCACATAACCAAACCACCCAGCTCATAACCAAACCACCCAGCATATAACCAAACCACCCAACACATAACCAGACCACCCAGCATATAACGAAATCACTCAACATATAACAAAACCACTCAGCATATAACCAAACCACTCAGCATATAACCAAACCACCCAACATATAACCAAACCACCCAACATATAACCAAACCACCCAACACATAACCAAACCACCCAACATATAACCAAATCACCCAACATATAACCAAACCACCCAACACATAACCAAACCACCCAAGATATAACCAAACCACCCAGCATATAACCAAATCACTCAACATATAACCAAACCACTCAGCATATAACCAAACCACCCAACATATAACCAAACCACCCAACATATAACCAAACCACCCAACACATAACCAAACCGCCCAACATATAACCAAATCACCCAACATATAACCAAGAGGAAACAATTTGTTTGTTTTGTTCAGAGTAAACTATTGCCCGTGTTGTGCAGGGCAAGTCAAAGTCGGGTTGTGGCCCCATCTCTGGACCACTAAACCCACCTCCCACCACATCATTAAAGGAAGGACATCTCTGCATTCCTGAGGGAATGACATATCTGCATTCTCGAGGAAGGACATCTCTTCATTCCCTGTAGTTTCACAATATACAATATGATCCTTTTCTTAAGGACAGTGAAAGACCTTCTCCACCATGACCCACCAACCAAAGGAGGGGTGTGCAAGGGATGTAAGGAGAGAGTGTGAAATCCCCTGAAGACCAAACCAGAATAATTTCTCAATCAATGGTTTGCAATCTATCTGGAGCATCCACATGGAGAGTGTGGAAACAAGACCAATAAAAAGAGGAACCAAGGAGCAAGGAATACAGGAGATAGAGGCATGGAAAAACCCTGCAGTTTCCTCATCGCTCGTACTTTTCTCCTATAAAATAGAATCAAAAAGAAAGACGAGACAATTTTATTTGTGGAGCCATGAAGTCCTTGTGTGTCCCCGTGGTTCTCTCTCTGGTCCTGGTCCTGCTCTTGGACCAAGCCCCTTCGGCTCGGGCAGATTCTTTGTCGAAGGAGCAGGTGGAGAGTGCAGTGGATGAAGCGTTGGACAAGCTGAACAAGCAGCAGGTGTCCACACGTAAACTGGCATTGGCCGAAGAACAGGATATCCAGGTGAGTTTCAACGTGTCCACTTCTAATTTCACAGATGTGGACACAAAGACCAACTTGGATAAGATGATAAAAATATTCCAACTCGTGTTTCTTCCACAGGCAGACGAAACAGACGATGAAGGGCAGACAAACATCAAATTTGCCGTGGTTGAGACTGAGTGCAATGCGGACGATCCCAAAGACTGGTCCGATTGTCCTATCTCTGAGGACAAGACACCGGTAAGACCTGCTTGATCTCCCAGAGTCCCAGTATTTGTATGTGATCCATACGGGAGATTTACCCTCGAGGTAGAGGTCAGTTGATTTCGACACTGTGGTTATAACTCTGGAGTGGATTTAACGAA
Source organism: Eptatretus burgeri (assembly GCF_056783735.1). Lineage (NCBI taxonomy): Eukaryota > Metazoa > Chordata > Myxini > Myxiniformes > Myxinidae > Eptatretus > Eptatretus burgeri. Next base: position 5,547,745 of record NC_140976.1, on the reverse strand, counting down.
ATGGATGTGGACATCACAGTATAATAAGAACCGATGAGGTTGTTACAATGTTGATGGTCATGATGACCATAATTGTTGTGTCATTTGATTATATTTTGTAGATCGATGGACAGTGCGAGGTCACCGTGTTGAAAACCGAAGACTCGTTAGATGTCGGAGACGCGAGTTGCGATTTGACCTCCATGGGTGTCAAGGTGAGGGTTTGACATAAAACAGCCCCAAACTGGAAGGGCACTCGGTCGAGCGCACACCTCCGCCACGTAATGCCTGATCCACGAGAACATATCGGGTCAATTACATTTTTGAAGTATCATGCTATACAGTTCTATATCGTTTTTGGCCCAATCTTTCAATGGTGAAGAATCACTGAAAAAAAAATTCTAGTAGTCGGATCAGGATCCGGATCTTCACCAAAATCTATAAATCATGTCGTCCTTGTCACACACAGAGCTTGTCCACAAAATTTCATCCGAATCCGTCCATAACTTTTTAGGATATCCTGCACACAAACAAACAAACAGACACACAAACAAACAAGCAAGAAGACGTTGTGTCGAGCACGATACTTGCAAAATCCATCAAACAAATTTGACCTCAAAAACAATTGGCAAATTGAAATCGTTGACCAGAAATGTAACTCTTCAAATTTCATGTCAATCGGATGAAATAGGCTTCATCCTCACAACAAACGCTACCACGTGGTGAAGATTCGTGAAGATTAAAATTGTGATCTGGAGGTGACAAAAAGACAGACAAACAGACGAAGAGGCAGACAGAATAACAAAATCGGCCGACCAATATGCTTTAAAAATCTTCGATTTTGAAAGTAACAAACGGATAAACAGAAAGGGGTGAAAACACAACCTCCCTCACCTTCGGTGGCAGAGGGAACTAGGAGGGCACTTGGTAGAGTGCATGTACCCCCATCCAGATCCGCGTTGGGATCTTAATAAAAATCCGTTTTGTTACATACCCAACCTCTTCACCAAGTTTTGTTCGAATCTGTCCACTCCTTTTTTTGAGATGTCCTGCACACAAACAATCAAACAAACAAAAATTGCTCCTGGAACTACAATTCCATCCATTGGGACCATACTCTGTGTCGAGCATTGGTGCTGCTTTAGCAGTCTCCTCGGCTAATGGGAACAATCCTGGAACTCAGGATCCTAGGATCCCAAGCCCACCACTCGAGCTATTAAGCCAACACCAGGCATATAGAGTGACGCTCGGCGTAAGAGACGCACTAAACGGGCACTCGGTCGAGTGCGTACCTCTGCCCGGACCTGCATCTTCACCAAAATCGAATCAATTCTTCCTCGTCACACATTCAACCCGTCACCAAGGTTCATCCGAATCCGTCCACAACTTTTTGAGATATCCCGCCGTGCATCGTTTTTGGCCCTATCTCTCAATGGTGAAAAATCATTAAAAAATTTCTCCTATCCGGATCGGGATTCTGATCTTCACCAAAAATAATGTGTTGCTGTCCTTGTAGATCTGGGATGTGTTTACCACTATAACCTATAACCACTACCTTCAGAACTATAAAAGGAATAAATATTTTATTTATTATTAAAAATCGTCTCGTGTTTCTTTTACAGACAAGAGGACGTCGTGGCTGGTTCAAAAAAACCTGGCGTAAAGTGAAGAACGTGGGAAAAGGTGTTTTGGGAGGTGTGAAGGCTGGTTTGTCGAAAGTGGTTGGACATTTTAGGCCACCTCAGCAACCATATTATCCCGGCTACCCCTACGGAGGATACACAGGTAGATAAGGAGGATGCTGTGGTGTTGTTCATGGATGGTGGTATTGCTGGATGCTTATGGAGTGGTGCGTGGTTAAAGGGTGATCATGTTAAAGGGGTTAAGGGGTTAGAGGTTAAGGAACTGGGAGCCATTGATTTCTCCCTGACATTCAATGCTTGCGCGTTAGTTCCAATTTATTACCTTAGTTACACAAGCAGGTAAGCTGAACAGGTAACCGATTAGTATAAGCTTTAAAATTGTACGTTTCGGATTAAAACCGAGCTGTACGTTTTATATTTTAACATTTCATTGTGATTCTGCTCCTAAACGATGTCTCTGATCATGGAAATAAAGATTGTAAGAATGAACACCAGAGGCTGATTTACTTTGGAGCGGAGACCATGTCGTGACGTTTGAACACCGAGTGGGAGAGAAACGAAACCGACCGGGTGTTTGTGATGAAATAGACCTGGGTGTTACACACAAACGTGATCCTTGTGTGGTGTATAAAACTATTACCGTCCCTCTGTGAGAACCTCAGCTTGGAGGTGACTATCTGGGACCACGACTACTATGGACATCGCAAGACCTTTGTTCGAGTTCAACCAAACTTTTTAGGCTGAAAAGTAAACCGTATCGGAGATGCTCACAAATACAAACACTGTCAGGAATGCACTTTAGGAGAATAAGAACTGAAGAGGAATTCCCCCCCCCCCCCCCAGGAGAAGAGGAAGAGGAGAACAGCTTGGTTTCGGAGAAGATTTTTGAAAGGCTTTATGTTAAAAAAAAAAACGGCTGTCGAACCACGTGACTGATGACGTCATAAGCTACCCCCCCCAATACAATATAGTTGCAGATGACCTTCAAAACGTTTCACACCGATTGGATAAAGCCTTCGATATATGCATTTGTGACGTCACAATTCAGCCACCGATGACATCACACACACAAAAAAAATCACACTACTTTACCCAAGGGGAGTACTCGACATGTGTCGAGTGAGTTACAATTTCTTCCTTGCATCGTTTTCGGAGATAGGGAGGTCCAAACACAATGTCTCCGGTGATTTCGTCAGCAGAGGAATAAAAATGATCGTTTTTGATGGGAGGGGAGAGGTTCAGGGGAGGCACGCACCGGGTTCCCCCCACCCCCTGGATCCGCCTCTGATTAGAGCACGACAGAGGGGTGTTCTTTACAATTGTAGACACTGCCCTTCAACATCGAGATGAGCTACTGAACACAGCATCAACTACCGGGTTGGCAGTACATCAGTGTTTGGAACCCACAAAGTTAACTTCTAAAATGAACAAAAATCACAGAAAGGATGTATCCTGAACTCGAATGTGAAGCACTTCAGGTCCAGTTTAAAATGTTCCATCAGAATTTCCATCCCAAACTCTTTTTGATGCACTCACTGCCAAGTCACCTGATATGAGGAGTCGTTTTCCCACCAGGTGGAGAAACTTCACCGCTCCTGCTGGTTTTGTCCTGTTACCTCGTGCCAAACAGAGCGCTCATTCGGTTCTCTCCATCGGCTGAAAACCTGGCTCCGAGACACCATGGGACAACTGTGGTTAAATAAAACGGAGATATGCCGTGTACTGTACATAAAGACCGGATTGATCAAGTCGACCAACAGGAAGGATTCATCAACAGGACAGAAACCTGCTGCAACACATTTGGGGCTTTTTAACATGAAGATCATGAACGGTACTCACGGTGCATTCTTCAAGTGCACACATTCTTATATTCTCCTCCATAACAACACCAATGTTGTCCCTCACTCGACCACCACAAAACGATGGCCAGTGCTCATCGTGCTGGTCTCATTTACAGGTGTACAGGTGTACTGTGTACAGGTGATGTTCCAAAGAGATATATTAGTCCAAGAAAAGCCAATGCACTTTATAATTTTTCAATAGATAAGTATTCTATTAATTTTTAAAATACAGATGAGTCATTGTGTGTAGGTAATAAATACGACTCAACACTTGGCGAAATATATTTTTGTCATGTATGTTGGTCTATAGAGTCTGTCTGTCTGTCTGTTTGTTTGTTTGTCACACGATTTTTGGCCACAGTTTTCAAGAATCGTTCTGAAATTTTGTTGTGTGTGTCGGTGACTGGCCAAGGACAACAACGCTTAATCTTGGTGAAGATCCGGATCCGGATCTGAGAATTTTTGAATGATTCTTCATCATTGAGAGATAGGGCCAAAGAATGATACATAGCATGATATCTCAAAAAAGTTGTGCACGGATTCGTTATGAAACTTGAACAGGTTCGGAGTTCCACTCGGAAGAGTCAATTCAATTCTGGTGAAGATCCGGATCCAGATCCGGATACGAGAATTATTTAATTTTTATGTGATGCTTCACCATTGAGAGATGGGGCCCAAAACGAAGCACGATATCTCAAAAAAGTGGTCGACGAATTCGGGTGAAACTTGGTGGACACGTTGTGGGGGTGTGTGACAAGGACCAATTGATTCGATTTTGGTGAAGTTCCGAAGACGGTGTGATTATGACATAGTACACATTACTACGGTACAGTGTGATATTGTACACTTTACTACAAAACAGTGTGATTATGATGTAGTACACGTTACTGCAGTATAGTGTGATATGATATAGTACACATTACTACAGTACAGTATGATATTGTTACGGTTGTGGGGGTAGATGGAGGAATTTCATAGGAGAGATAGGATCGTATGGAGTTACTTGGTCCGTGCACGTGTAGGAGACATCTCGTTGTAAATTAAGTAGGGAAACTATGAGCTTAAGTGTTACATGTCACCACACCGGGGGGGGGGGGCGTGGTGCTGTGTTAATTAGGAAGGGATTAAGGCCAAGTTCTCCCAGTATGTCATTGCCCCCTGTGACCTTTTCCTTTGTTTTTCCAATTCAAGACCGGCGATTAGAGGGGTTCGCATCCTGAAACCAACAACATCTGAGCTGCACGTCCAAGCAGGTAAGAAACCCCGCCTCTAAAAATGACAGTGAGTAGATCCCACCCCTGGAGTGGTTGATTGATGGGCGTGACGTCAGAGTGGAGGGGAGTTAGGTTCAGAGTGGGACACGAAGGAAGACGGGACAGAAGCAAGTGAGGAGATGGTGGGTGGAAGAGAAGAGCATTACGGCTGGCTTTCTCTTGACATGGTGAAGAATACTGCACAATTGTTGTGTTTGTGCCGAGACTAATTGGTTCGCATGATGGAGCAAGACGCTGACCGTTGACTGTTGGCTGGATCGTATGTGACTGTGCCTTGAAGCCTCGTGTTGTGCCATCGGAAAGGGAGACGGTGCCATTCTGCAGAGAGCAGTTGCGTCGGCAAGTGTGATTGACGAAAGAAGCTGCAAGGTGGTCTCTGGGCCGTGGTGTTGAGTATAGCCGCCAAAATTGCCTCCTGTATGTTTTCCCACCCAGAGAGCAGCTGAGCGCCATTTTGGGCGCATTTTCCCATGCAGTAACAAAGCAGTTTGTCAAACTTCAAGCTCAAGAAGTTCATCCCTGGGCACACTGCTAAGTACCGGGATAAAGGAGGGATTGCTATTTTATTATGCTGTCCCCTTGTATGTATTAAAGTCTGTGTGGAGGTGCCTCAAAGATAGATTTAGTTTTACCGCACGCTCCGTTTTCATTATCCCATTTTGAATTATTACCACTGTAAATATTTGATATATTTTCAATAAACCCTCAAATTTATTTAAGTTGCTTGTGTTGTCAGGTCAGGTTCGATCTGTGACCTGCTACAGGTACCATGTAAACCTGTACTAACCTGTTCCATGGTCGGGTTGTCGGCGACTAAACCGTTCCCCCACCAGGTTTTCTGGTGAGGAGGGTGTTTGGATATGGACACCCAGCAGGATTAAAAACAAAACCTGTCAAAGGGCGGAGGAGCTCCTTGTGAGCCAACGGCCATCCATATCTAGTGCCCAACTGTGTCTGCGGACATCCTCCTGCAGTTGGGTCACTTCTTTTTAGGAGGTTGGTGGCAGGATTTGCACTCCGGCCACCGTAAAATCCTTCATTCCGCAAAACGCAAAAACGCAAAAAAATCTGAAAACCCACTCCATGGGAGTACCTCCTGTGCAGCTTCCCTTCGCAGGGCAGCTCACTGGATGATGGGATTGGGGCAAAGCCTTCGGGACCCCCAATCTTTGATGATAGGAGGGAAACCACGGGGTAACATCCTTGGGTCAGATTGCGGGAGAGTGTGTCGGAGTGGTGCTGAGGTGTCGTCCACCAGACGGCGGTCTCCTTGGGTTAACCTGAGGCGGTCCCTTTGGGTGGGTGCCTGGAATGTCCTATCCCTAAGAGAGGATGATCACCTGTCTCTGTTATCATCTGAGCTCAAGCGTTTGGACATCGGGATTGCAGCTCCCTCTGAGGTTCGGAGACCGGATTGCGGCGAGATAATGGTGGGTGGTTACACCAACTATTGGTCTGGTCGCTCTGATGGTTACCATACCCAAGGAGTTGCTGTAGCTGTGTCCAATAAGCTGACCCCAATGATAATTGAGGTGACACCGGTCAACGAGCGTATTATGAGATTAAGGATTCGTCACTCCTTAGGTGTCATTTCCCTGGTCTCTGTTTATGCTCCGACTGAGGCGAGTGATCTCACCGTGAAGGATGCATTCTACGCAACACTCGAGTCTGTGGTTGATCAGTGCCCCAGACGAGATACACTTCTAGTCTTGGGGGATTTCAATGCATCGACTGGAACTGATAGGGATGGTTATGAGGTGTGTCTTGGTCCCCATGGGTCAGGAACTATGAACCAGAATAGCACTAAGTTCCTTGACTTTGCAAGAAGTCATGGACTTAGGGTGGCTGGTTCATGGTTTCAGCGCCCACAAGCTCATCGCTGGACTTGGTATTCCAACGCTGGCGGTGTGGCAAAGGAGATTGACCATGTCCTCATTGACGGTCGTTGGAGGATGATCCAGAACTGCAGGGTCTACCGGAGTGCTCAGTTCCTCAATACTGACCACAGGCTTGTTGTAGCAACTCTAAAGCTGCAACTTAAGTCCTGGAGAATGGTACCATCCCAGCCTAGGCTGGATGTTGCCAAGCTCAGGGATGAGAGAGTAGCTGAGGAGTTTGCGAACAGGCTGAGTGGACACTTGGGGGGTCTGGGTGCTTTTGGGGATCCTGAAGAGTTGTGGAACGCCTTCAAGACCACCGTCCTTGATGTTGCCGGTGGATGCCTTGGAGCTCACCGCAGGGCAAAGAAGAGTTTTATCTCTCAAGGGACACTGGATACCATTGACCAGAGTCGCAGGGCCAGGCTGAATGGCAGAGCTGAGCTGTTCAGGGAGCTGAGGGGTAAAACTGTACGTGCACTGAGGGTGGACAAGGAGGCCTATGTGCGAGGAATCTGTGAGGGGGTAGAGCATCACCTGTGGACAGGTGATTCTCGTCCCGCTTACAGGGGAATTCGCGCATTACGTTCATCCAAGCCCATTCCTCGGAGCACTGCAGTTCGAGCAGAGAGTGGTAGGCTCTTGACAGAGGAGTCTGAAGTGAAGGCCCGCTGGGCCGGTTACTTTGAGCGGTTGTACCGGGCTGAGCCCCCAGCTGTCGAGTTGGACGTCAAGGGTGTTACAATCCCTGTTGCTGACCCTCGAATCAACTGTGGTCCACCTTCGCTTGTGGAAACACGGGCTGCGGTGAACCAGTTGAAACGGGGCAAAGCTCCAGGGATCTGTGGCATCCATGCCAAACTTCTCAAGGCTGGTGGAAATGCTGCACTCGTGTCGTTGCATGCAGTTTTGTGCTCTGCCTGGAACACAGGCATCATCCCAACTGACTGGAAGAGGGGCCTTGTTGTCCCTCTCTGGAAAGGGAAGGGTGATCGCCAAGACTGCAACAACTACTGAGGGGTGACGCTGCTCTCAGTGCCGGGCAAGGTCTTTGCTCGGATAATTCTCGATAGGGTTCGCCACCATCTGCTTGAGCACGAGCGTCCAGAGCAGTCAGGCTTTACACCAAAGAGGTCAATGATTGACCGTATCCTTGCACTTCGTATCCTCACCGAACGCAGATGAGAGTTTCGGCAGGGGCTGCTTGCAGCCTATGTTGATCTCTGTAAAGCGTTCGATTCAGTGAATCGGGATGTCCTCTGGAGGATTCTTGGTCTTCGTGGGGTGCCACCAAAACTGATCGATCTGATGTCTGAACTCTACTCTGGTACTGAGAGTGCTGTGAAGTGTGGTGGTACCATCTCTGACTTATTTCCAGTTGTTACTGGAGTTCGTCAGGGATGTGTACTTGCCCCCACACTTTTCAGCACTTGTATGGACTGGATTTTAGGGAGGATGTCGGAGAGATCAAGTTGCGGTGCATCGTTTGGGAATGTCAAGATCTCGGACCTTGATTTTGCAGATGATGCAGTCATCTTTGCGGAGACTTTAGACATCCTCTTGGGGGCCCTCGAGGTGCTGAATGAGGAGTCGGAGCCGTTGGGATTACGGGTTTCTTGGGTCAAAACTAAGATCCAGGCTTTCGGTGACATGTTGGATGCTGCTGTCCTGTCTGTGTCTGTTTGTGGTGAGGATGTTGAGGTCGTGGAGAGATTCACTTACCTTGGCAGTGATATTCATGTCTCTGCTGGCTGCGAGTCAGAGGTCAATAGACGTCTGGGTCGGGCCTGGGGAGTCATGGATTCACTGGATCATGGGGTGTGGCGCTGCCGGTACCTGTGCGGGAGGACGAAAGTCCGAGTCTTCAGGTCCTTGGTACTTCCAGTCTTGCTCTATGGGTGCGAGACTTGGACTCTGACCAAGGATCTGAGACGGAGACTTAATTCCTTTGGTAATTGCGAAAATAACATGACGACCTTTGGTACCAGGTCTCTTCGGAGAATCCTTGGCTATCGCTGGTCGGATTTTGTGTCCAACGAGCCGTTGCTGAGAGAGACTCGGATAAGATTTGTTACCTGCATAGTCCGTGAGCGTCAGCTCTGGCTGTATGGACATGTGGCTCGTTTTCCTGACGCTGATCCTGCTCACCAGATTCTCTCAGCGAGGGTGTCTCATGAGTGGAGGAGGCCAGTGGGCCGACCACATGCCTCATGGTTGCAACAGGTTGACCATCATCTCAAGGAGATGGGGATGGGCCTGGCATCTGCCTGGGGGATGGCCAGATGGAGGCCTCTGGAGTACCGGCGGAAAGTGGACGCAGCGACGCGCTGTTCTGGCACATGCTCCCATACCTGACCTGACCTTGTGTTGTCTGATTGTCGTGGGTTCGAGTATAAACCCCTGTGCTTCTGTTGACTCTGTCTTTGCCACCCTCCCCTCCATGCGCCATAATCTCTAAGAATCTCGGCTGTTCACCTCCAATGTAGAACTGTTCAGTTATCTGTCCATCAAGGGGCAAACCCGCTGGACATGACAATATGATGTAGTACACATTGCTACAGTACAGTACAGTACAGCACTCCTAACTGCTCTATGCATTAACACGTCAACCATTAAACTTCAAAGGGACTTACAAATGTGTCCCTCTCTCTAAACGATGTGGTTCGAACAACTGAATTCACCCATTGCTCGATGTGATGGTGCTCACACTAGTTCGGGCCTTACCCTGTTTTCATCTGTGCCTCTGCACAATTTCCCAGATGGGCAGTGTGGCTTCATTGGTAGGTCTTCACACGTGCATATTCACACAATGGCATCCCTGGAATGCTGAGGCCGCTTCCAAGTTTCCCTGCTCCATTCTGAATGATGGGGGGGGAGGGGGAGCTCTGCTGGCTCCCCTCCCCCCTCCCCCCTCTCAAGGTGGCCTCACTGGCACAATTGGTGTTCCGGGTCCCTTCTTCATGGGTACCCGGGCCCAGCTACAAATTTAACATGGCCACCATGGGCTCACTGCCTACCCTGGCCGACAGACCCTCCAGTGCCTGGAGTGCCTTCTTCAACACACTCACCTCTCATGTGCCACACTCCCAGCCCGTCAATACTCGTTGTACACCTGCAAAATAAACACATTCCAACACGCAGCACCAACCGCAAAACGACTTCCATTGTAAACCAGGCTCGGTCTGGCTTTCCGAATTTGACTAAATTATTGAAATCTCTTAACTCACCCCGGGTTTCCTCGGGCAGGGCACATTCTCTCCCAATCCTTCCTTCGAACCACACGCGCTGCACTCACATTCACTCTCGGACTACTGGCCAGCATTCATTCCATACATGCTCGTTCACATTTCACACCTCCATTCACACTGGCACCATCTTCTCAATTCATACCCACTGACTCACTTGTTCTCACCCCGTCATCCCTTCACACTACGCACTTTTATTTTAATTCTATGTTGCTAAGCCTACATTCGCACGCAAGACCCGTGCCCAGGGCCCCGAGCTCAATGAGGGCCCCGGGGCAAAAAGCATTTGCTGTTATCAAAATGTCTATAGCAGATCCACAAATATAATATTATGTTTCCAGTTACGAGTTACCGTTCAGGGTGTTTCAGTGCTGGTTTTGGCTTTATACTGTTGCGGGATTCTCTGCTGCGTGACCATCGAGCCTCGGAGGTGCAAAACCAGACAATACTTGATAATTAATACAACGATTATCAACAAGAATGACTGCACTGTGGTCACAAGTTGTGACAAAATCCTGTAACAGCGCCATTAACAAGCAAACATTTAAAGCACCCTTGAAAAATTAACTCGACACCTCCCATCCATGTCAACCTCCACCACGGTTATATCAGAACGAGCTGATTCATCACATAATCACGGATCGTTTCACCCCAACGTGGGGGCTGTTCAAAAATCACATGACGCAATGAAAAATTTTTGAGTAATTTACGTAAATGAACAGACGAAACAATCACAAATTTGTCAGTAAAAAAAAAAAAACATTATATAAAATCGTGTTCCAATATGCAAATGACTCGCAATCGGTCAGATGGCAGTTTCCGTTAGAATTAACAGGCATAAAAATTAAAGTGGATCAGCGGTATTTAAGTGGGAGCTCAAGGAGAAAGGTGAAGCAAGCAAGGAAGGCTAAAGGAGTTACTTCGTTTAAAAAAAAGGAAACCAACAATGAACCAATACTTCAAGGAGAATGAGAAATGACAAACGAAGACGAAGACAGCACAGCTTCGGGATCGGAGGACTTGTCTGCTGGAAATGTGGAACATGTGGCTTAAGCACTCAAGCAATCACTCCAACGAAACAGTTCATCAGGAATGGCTGGCTTGGCAAGCGATAGCAAGCTGATTGGTAATGGAACAACTTAACATGGCATTTTTTTCAAAGGGGGGGGGGGAGGCAATAAAACATGGGAATTCCTACAGATTTTTTTGCATTCGAGTCTAAAGCAAAATAGGGCATTGCCAAAGCAAGTGCGAAAATAACATGACCTCTTTTTGGGGGCCTTTTTAGGTGAAAATAACATTGAGTCCTCTTTTTTTGGGGCTTTTTCAGGCATGGAGTCCTCTTTTTGGGGGCTTTTTGGGTGAAAATAACATCGAGTCCTCTTTTTTGGAGCCTTTTTGGGCGAAAATACCATGGGTCCTTTTGGGGGGGGGGCGGGCTTTTGGGGCCAAAATAACATGCAGTTCTCCTTTTTGGGGCCTCTTTAGGTGAAAATAACATGGAGTCCTCTTTTTTGGGGGCCTTTGTGTGTGAAAATAACATGGAGTCCTCTTTGTGGGGGCCTTTTTAGGTGAAAATAACATGGAGTCCTCTTTTTTGGGGCCTTTTTAGGTGAAAATAACATGGATTCCTCCTTTCTTGGGGCCTTTTGGGGCAAAAATAACATCGAGTCCTCTTTTTGGGGCTTTTTCAGGTAAAAATAACATGGATTCCTCCTTTCTTGGGGCCTTTTGGGGCAAAAATAACATGGACTCCTCTTTTTGGGGGCCTTTTTAGGTGAAAATAACATGGAGTCCTCTTTGTGGGGGCCTTTTTAGGTGAAAATAACATGGATTCCTCCTTTCTTGGGGCCTTTTGGGGCAAAAATAACATCGAGTCCTCTTTTTGGGGCTTTTTCAGGTAAAAAAATAACATGGATTCCTCCTTTCTTGGGGGCCTTTTTAGGTGAAAATAACATGGAGTCCTCTTTTTGGGGCTTTTTCAAGTAAAAATAACATGGATTCCTCCTTTCTTGGGGCCTTTTGGGGCAGAAATAACATGGAGTCCTCTTTTTGGGGCTTTTTTTGGTGAAAATAACACTGGGTCCTTTTTGGGTGAAAATAACACTGAATTCTCTTTTTTGGGCCTTCTTCGGCAAAAATAACATGGAGTCCTCTCTTTTATGGACGCTTTGGGCCTAAATATGTTGTGTGCCCAGGGCCCCCCAAAAATCCTCATCTGCATCTGACATCCACACTCTATGTGAACCGTCTCGAACACCCCCATTTAGTGCTAATCCCCTCTTCTAACTAATGCTCCTGTGCCCCCATGGAGGAAACTATTTCAAGTGCACACAAGTGCTCACCTAATCTAGTCAAGTACTCCTTTGCCTGGTGTGAAGACCATTTTGAATGAGTGCTCACATGAGTTAGGGCTGTTAGTATAACTTTACAATTAAATGTTTTCATATATTACAAATTTACAATAATTTTACAAAATTATTTTTACACGAACCCCCTCTAACTAATCTATCCTATTGCTTTTGCCCACACCCCCACTGGGGTTCTGTGCTCCCTACTCAACCCGACTTGAATGAGCCCCCCAGCATCCATGGAAGTGCTCGGCCGAGCCTCTGCCTCTATAACAGCAGCAAGCCATAGCAAGCTCTTATATGCTGTTAGGTGTTTCGTCATCGTAGTATCGCAGGTTCATTGGATGTCATACGCAGATATAGACTCAAGGAGTAGTATTCATACAGAAGCCTTTGGCAATTTGTTCATTTCTTAAGAAGCTCCTTAAAAGCTCCGAAAAGCTCTCAAAGGCTCAATGATCATTTTCAAATGTTTGAATTACAACAATCTATTTCAAAGATTAACACAAGCTTTTGTATCTGTCGTTCAAATGAGACAGAGGGACGAAGAGGAAGACCTTTTGCATTCAGCGATATGTTACCAATGGTCAGCCTAACCTTGCGGACATGCTGGTCTTCATCCAGGTAGGTCTCTATAACTCGGCTGAACTGCTAGTAGTTATGCGTCAGGTTTTTTTTTCTTTCATCAGAACCACATCTCCACTCTAAATTGCAACAAAGAACAGTCCACTTCTGGCTTGAAGTTATTCCTTCTTCTATCTAGTCCAAAACTGGTTTGTCAAGTTCTGAACACTTCTCCAACACTTACAGGAGTACAAGTCGGTATCTTGGAAGATACCTGGAGGTGGCATTATCACTTTGGACTTCTGTGTCAGCAACTGGTTCAGTGGCGAGGGTTTCAGTGATGTGGGATCATTCAAGTTATCAACTGTCAGGGGATGACTGTAAATTATGGACGAGGCTTCACAGATCAGTGTCCTCAGCAGCTAATCGTCAAGTTCGTTACTGGCTTGATGTATCAGAGCAGCGAGCACGCTCCCGTGTAGATCATACCTGCTGCCCCCAGACATCACCCACGTGACTTGCTGAAGGAATGTTCATTTTGAATTTGAAATAATCCTCGTTCTTTATCAAAAGCATCTTGTCGATTTTGTCATGATTCATTTCAGACAATGCTCTTTCAAGTTCATTGTTAGTTCCCACAAAGCTAGTGCCTCGGTCTGATTGAAGTTGAAATATTGGGCCTCGAATAGCCAAAAAAAAAAAAAACGACGAGCATTGATAAAAGCATCAGTCTCCAAAGAGTCGGCAACTTCAATGTGAATTGCTCTGGACCATTTGGACCGTAGGGGAAACCCATCCCCCTCTCTCCAGGATGTGGTTGCAAACGTCAATCATCGGCGAACTCTGCTCCAGCCAATGGGAACTCGAGGTGAAGATGATGAGCCGACCAATGGGCGTTCGGATTAACCGTGACGTCAATATGGTTGAACCAATCAGCGTCTACCTTATAGAGACTTGTTTATATTTAAGTGCGCAGCTTCACTTCTTCCTTCACTTGCTGCGATCTTACCCTGAAGAGTGCAGCATGAAAAAGCTTCGGTCACTATTATGTCGTGTTTGTTTGTATCCATATTGAAGTTCTGTAGGACCAAACATCTGTTTATCAATACTGTATAATCGATCAATTTGAACATTTATCAAAGGCCACTCGCTGTGTTGGCCACGTGTTGTTCTGCAGTGCACCTGGCGGTGGCTGGCTCACTGAAAATGTGAAATATATTTCACATGACGTTTCCCCTTTTTGTGTGTTCTTCCATGATACGACCCGTCACTTTAGCATCAATAAATACAAATAAAAATTAAACGTTTTATTTTTTTAAAAGTTTCTTCAACTTCTTCGTGGAGTGCTTGGTGAAGGCACTTGGCACGTGTTCTTCAAGCTCAAATGGTTCAACACCGGAGTTAGGAAGGCAAAATAAATTAAATGAATACAATGAGTAGAAAAAAAAATGTAGGTTTCAGAAGGTGGAACAGAGTCCTCCCAGGTGTTGAAGTAATCACCTCCATTTTGTTAAGGGCGGTCACAAATCATGGACCAAGGTGTGAGGGTTCTTTTGAGGATCGTCAATGAGCCCCGTTCAGTTTCTAACTGCAGTTCGTTTGTAGTAATATTCCCAGGGATGGTTTTTATTCTGACCTCTGTAAGGTTCTTCTTCATCATTCCCGTTGTTCCAATGATCACTGCTGCAATTTCGGATCTCTTCAACATCTAGGATCTTTTAACTTAATTTTTGAGATCTTGGTATTTGGACATTTTCTTGATTTTGGCGTTGTTTAGGCCAAAATTGCAGAGTACTGATACCTCAATTCGTGTGTGTGTGTGTGTGTGTGTGTGTGTGTGTGTGTGTGTGTGTGTGTGTGTGTGTGTGTGTGTGTGTGTGTGTGTTCATCACGCAAAACATATCATTCTCTTTGCTAACCACTGACATGCTTCTACTGACAAATATACGAAAATTATATCACAGAAAGTTGCCGAGTAATCAAATGATAACTAGTTAAAGCAACGAGGGTGGTGAAAGACACATTTCTGAGTATTCTCTCATCTTTTAAAAAATTGTCCCCGGAGCTGTAGTTTCACCCGAAAGGCCACACAACAGCTCAACAGCTACAGATAGTTACAACTCCAACCAAGAATACATACACCTGTTGTAGAATACTTCGTCTGCAGAATGTTACCACTCCAACCAAGAAAACATACACCTGTTGTAGAATACTCACTGGCTGTAGATAGTTACTACTCCAACCAAGAAAACATACACCTGTTGTAGAATACTCACTGGCTGTAGGTAGTTACTACTCCAACCAAGAAAACATACACCTGTTGTAGAATACTCACTACTCCAACCAAGAATACATACACCTGTTGTAGAATACTTCGTCTGCAGAATGTTACCATTCCAACCAAGAAAACATACACCTGTTGTAGAATACTCACTGGCTGTAGATAGTTACTACTCCAACCAAGAAAACATACACCTGTTGTAGAATACTCACTACTCCAACCAAGAAAACATACACCTGTTGTAGAATACTCACTGGCTGTAGATAGTTACTACTCCAACCAAGAAAACATACACCTGTTGTAGAATACTCACTGGCTGTAGATAGTTACTACTCCAACCAAGAAAACATACACCTGTTGTAGAATACTCACTACTCCAACCAAGAAAACATACACCTGTTGTAGAATACTCACTGGCTGTAGATAGTTACTACTCCAACCAAGAAAACATACACCTGTTGTAGAATACTCACTGGCTGTAGATAGTTACTACTCCAACCAAGAAAACATACACCTGTTGTAGAATACTCACTGGCTGTAGATAGTTACTACTCCAACCAAGAAAACATACACCTGTTGTAGAATACTCACTGGCTGTAGATAGTTACTACTCCAACCAAGAAAACATACACCTGTTGTAGAATACTCACTGGCTGTAGATAGTTACTACTCCAACCAAGAAAACATACACCTGTTGTAGAATACTCACTACTCCAACCAAGAAAACATACACCTGTTGTAGAATACTCACTACTCCAACCAAGAAAACATACACCTGTTGTAGAATACTTCGTCTGCAGAATGTTACCACTCCAACCAAGAAAACATACACCTGTTGTGGAATACTCACTGGCTGTAGATAGTTACTACTCCAACCAAGAAAACATACACCTGTTGTAGAATACTCACTGGCTGTAGATAGTTACTACTCCAACCAAGAAAACATACACCTGTTGTAGAATACTCACTACTCCAACCAAGAAAACATACACCTGTTGTAGAATACTTCGTCTGCAGAATGTTACTACTCCAACCAAGAAAACATACACCTGTTGTAGAGTACTCACCACTCCAACCAAGAAAACATACACCTGTTGTAGAATACTCACTACTCCAACCAAGAAAACATACACCTATTGTAGATTACTCACCACTCCAACCAAGAAAACATACACCTGTTGTAGAATACTCACTGGCTGTAGATAGTTACTACTCCAACCAAGAAAACATACACCTGTTGTAGAATACTCACTACTCCAACCAAGAAAACATACACCTGTTGTAGAATACTCACTGGCTGTAGATAGTTACTACTCCAACCAAGAAAACATACACCTGTTGTAGAATACTCACTGGCTGTAGATAGTTACTACTCCAACCAAGAAAACATACACCTGTTGTGGAATAGTCACTGGCTGGAGATAGTTACTACTCCAACCAAGAATACACACACCTGTTTTAGAATACTCACTGGCTGTAAATAGTTTCTACTCCAATGAAGAATACACACACCTGTTTTAGAATACTCATTGGCTGTAGAAAGTTATTACTCAAACCAAGAATACATACACCTGTTTTAGAATACTCACTGGCTGTAAATAGTTACTACTCCAACCAAGAATACACACACCTGTTTTAGAATACTCATTGGCTGTGGATAGTTACTACTCCAACGAAGAAAACATACACCTGTTGTAGAATACTTATAGTCTGCAGAATGTTACTACTCCAACCAAGAAAACATACACCTGTTGTAGAATAGTCTCTAGCTGTAGAATAAACAGGATCTTTGTGTGTTCGGGGTCTCAAGAGGGTCTTGGGGGTATAAACGGTTGAAACGCATCAGGGGTCGAAAGAGTATTAGGGGTCTAAAGGGTGCTTGTGATCTCAAGGGTCTTCAGGGTCCAAAAGGTCCAAGAGGATTTAAGGGTCTCAGCATTATAAAGGTCGGTCCAACGGGTATTATGAGCCTTAAGGGTCTTAATATAAGGACATTGGAGTTTTGAGAGTGTTAAAGGGTTTTGGGGTTTTAATGGTCTGGTGGGGGGTCTTTAGGGTGTTTCTGGTTTTAAAGGGAATTTGGGTTATAAACTGTATAAGGAGTCTAAAAAGCATCTTCGGAGTCAGGAGGGTCTAAACGGTCACAATTGTCTTCATATTCCTAAGATTATTTGCTGTATTAATTATATAGGTCCATAAAGGGGAAAAGGGGTCTTGAGGTCTCATGGAGTATTGGGGGTCATCAAGGTCTTTGGGGACGTTAAAGATCCCACAGTGTTCATCGCTAAGAGTTGCACATCAGTGAGCCGTCGTCGTTCCCATGAACAAATTTCTGCCCCGACCGACAGAGGGCACTGCAGCAGCGACACAGTTGCGCCCCGAGCTGATGGTACGACCCTGCAGCCTTGTCTTGCGTCCCAAAGAAGATGGTTTCTGGTTCCCATTTCAGCCTTTTTTTTTTTGGTTGCTTGTCCTCAGCAAAGGTTTTTGGGTCGCTACACATCCATTGAAACCACTTTGTTACCATTCATGAAGAAATGCACACACACCGACTTTCAGCGAGGTCATTCCCAAGATATCTAATGGATCGACGTCTATCATGAAGATGTAGAGAACATACCCAGAGGTATTTATCACTTTTGGGGAGTTTGGACTTTCTTCCTCAAGCGTTTCTATTGTCCACCGCACCAGGTTCATGGATGTGGAGTCGCACAGCTCCTGATGAAATGTGGACTCGGCTTGAAATCAGCCACATGGACTGAACCTTCACCACCTAACCTTTTCACTTACACACACTTGTCATGTGACCCAAGCACAACCAAACCACCCAGCATATAACCAACAACCAAGCATAACCAATCTACCCAGCATATAACCAACAACCGAGCATAACCAAACTACCCAGCATATAACCAACCACGAAGCATAACCAAACTACCCAGCATATAACCAACCACCAAGCATAACCAAACCACCCAGCATATCACCAAACCACCCAGCACATAACCAACCACCAAGCATAACCAAACTACCCAGCATATAACCAACCACCAAGCATAACCAAACTACCCAGCATATAACCAACCACCAAGCATAACCAAACTACCCAGCATATAACCAACCAACAAGCATAACCAAACTACCCAGCATATAACCAACAACCAAGCATATAACCAAAACACCCAACGTATAACTAACCACATAGCACAACCAGAACACCCAATGTATAACTAATCACACAGCATAAGCTGCACAACCAAACCAAACCAAACAGCACAACCAAACCACGAACCACCTCACGTAACCAAAGTACAACTGTTTCGGTAATACTGTACTCTCTGTAAAGCGTCTGGGACATGATGATGATGATCAAAAGTATTTGTTTAAATCAAAGAAAACTACTTCACGCATTTTGCAGTTCAAGTCCAAGTCGGGTTGTGACCCCATCTCTGGACCTTTAATCCACTTCCACCACATCAGTCAAGGAAGGACATCCCTGCATTCCCTGTAGTTCACAGTATCCTTTCCACTCCTTTTCTTAAGGAGAGTGAAAGACCTTCTCCACCATGACCCACCAACCAAAGGAGGGGGTGTGCAAGGGATGTAACAAGAGAGTGTGAAATCCCCTGAAGACCAAACCAGAATATTTTCTCAATCAATGGTTTGCAATCTATCTGGAGCATCCACATGGAGAGTGTGGAAACAAGACCAATAAAAAGAGGAACCAAAGAGCAAGGAATACAGGAGATAGAGGCATGGAAAAACCCTGCAGTTTCCTCATCGCTCGTACTTTTCTCCGATAAAATTGAATCAAAAAGAAAGACGAGACAATTTTATTTGTGGAGTCATGAAGTCCTTGTGTGTCCCCGTGGTTCTGTCTCTGGTCCTGGTCCTGCTCTTGGACCAAGCCCCTTCGGCTCGGGCAGATTCTTTGTCGAAGGAGCAGGTGGAGAGTGCAGTGGATGAAGCGTTGGACAAGCTGAACAAGCAGCAGGTGTCCACACGTAAACTGGCATTGGCCGAAGAACAGGATATCCAGGTGAGTTTCAACGTGTCCCTTTCTACTTTTACAGATGTGGACACAAAGACCAACTTGGATAAGATGATCAAATATTCCAACTCATGTTTCTCCCACAGGCAGACGAAACAGACATTGAAGGGCAGACAAACATCAAATTTGCCGTGGTTGAGACCGAGTGCAATGCGGACGATCCCAAGGACTGGTCCGATTGTCCTATCTCGGAGGACAAAACACCGGTAAGACCTGTTTGATCTCTCGGAGTTCCAATGTTTGTTTGTGATCCCGGTAGAGGGTCGAAGTGATCCATACATGAGATCTACCCTCGAGATGGAGGTCCGTTGACAATCGCTGTACATGAGATGTTGGTCGTGGAGTGCAGATGGTGGAGCTCGACACTGTGGTTATAACTATGGAGTGGATTTAACGAAATGGATGTGGACATCGCAGCATCATAAGAACCGATGAGGTTGTTGCAATGTTGATGGTCATGATGACCATAATTGTGGTTTCATTTCATTGTTATGTTTTGAAGATCGATGGACAGTGCGAGGTCACCGTGTTGAAAACCGAGGACTCGTTGGACGTTGGAGACGCGAGTTGCGATTTGACCTCCATGGGTGTCAAGGTGAGGGTTTGACATTAAACACTAACAAATATAAACATCCATGAGGGGTGAAGTCAAACAATGACGGGGTTACCTGCTCACGTGGATAGAGGTTTTCTGCAAAGGGTCCCATCATGCGCAAAGGGATAGAGTCGGTGTACTAGAAGATGGTTACCTGCTCATATGGATTGAGAAGGTGTGGCTGAAGCCGATAAAAATGACATATTTACAGGAAGTTTTTAAACTCAAGATAAAATGAAACTTCCTGTAAGTTTTGATGAGTTCTTACTGCAGATAGTTTAAGCGAATTTGGGGTCAAGTTGAGAATCTCCATTCTTTATTTACTCACCTGTAGATCAGGGATGTGTTTTACCCTGAACATTACTCACTATAACCATTACAGTCAGTGCTAGAAAACGAATAAATATTTTTTATATCATAAAAAATCATCTCGTGTTTCTTTTACAGACAAGAGGCCGTCGTGGCTGGCTGAAAAAAACCTGGCGTAAAGTGAAGAACGCAGGAAAAAGAATTCTTAACACTGCGAAGACCGCGGGAAAACACTACATGATTTATTCCACATTGTTTGGTTGAATAGGTTTGGCCATTACCGCTTCAGACGATCGGCAGTAACGAGGAAGATCTGGTGTTGTTTGGAGGTTTTGCTGAGTGGTGGATGCTTATAGAGTGCTGGGTGGTTCGAGGGTAATGGGATAGGGGTGGAAGGGTAGGGGTAAATGAGTGCGGTTTTGAGGAGGTGGTTAAAGGGTGAGAGTGCACATGTTAGGGGTTAAGGGGTTAGGAGTTAAGGAAGTGGGAGCCAATGATTTCTCCCTGACATTCAATGCTTGCTCGTTAGTTCCAATTTATTAACTTAGTTACAAAAACAGGTAAGCTGAACAGGTAACCAGTTTGTATAAGCTTTAAAACTGTTCATTTCAGATTAAAACCGAGCTGTACGTTTTATATTTTAACATTTCATTGTGATTCTGATCCTAAACGATGTCTCTGATCGTGGAAATAAAGATTGTAAGAATGAACACCCGAGGCTGTTTTACTTTGGAGCGGAGAGCATGTCGTGACGTTTGAACACGGAGTGGGAGAGAAACGAAACCGACCGGGTGTTTGTGATGAAAGAGACGTGGATGTTACACACAAACGTGATCCTTGTGCGTTGTGTAAACCTATTACTTGCTGTGTTGAAGCTCGAGTGGGACGATCATGTTGGATGTGCAGTGCACACGTGGTATACTCGTTATTACATTGTTGATTGGCATGGTGTCATGTGTTTCCGATTATAATCGAAGATAAACTCTCATTGTGTATATCATTTAAATATAACAAATAATATGCATATTGTTTAAAAAATAATTTATTCGACTAAATTTGGTAAATGTGGCCAATAAAGGGAAAGTTAGTATTTTGAAATTAATTATCTGGCCCGTTTTGAATTACCATTAATCACAACAGCACAAACAATATGATGTATTTGTCGTCACTTGAGCGTCACAATCCCTTTACGTCCAAGCATTCACAATATTGAATGAAGTGTCAATTAAAAACCGCACCTGTGTCCGAAGGGAGCGGTTTCAGTTTGTCCATTTGAAATGTGGTCAGTGATGAAATAGGCAAACCATAGAAACGAATAAAACCCATTACAATTACCCTTTATAACCCTTTATAATCACCCTTTAGAATTATTCATGGACCCATTGGTCCATTGGACCAAATTTTCATTCGTCTTCAAGGCCTTGTTGCGCACCTGCCTGCAGTACTGCTGGAGCATTAACTTACCTTTCACCAAGCCAAGACATGCTTGGGGCAGCACAGAGATTATGCTATCGTTATTATTCTTGCCAAATTATACTACTATTGTTGTGAATATTGTACACCGCTCCTTCCCAATTCCATATACAGGCGATACATGACGTCATCGCCGGGTGACAAAGGGAGTACTCAGTTTTTACTCCGTTTGTTTGTTTTTCTTGTTTGTTTGTTTGTTCGGGTGATATCTCAGCGATCCTTTGAGCTGGGAAGCTGAAATTTGGGGACAAAAGTGAAGATGTGCTCTGGCAAAAGTTTTTTTTTAATTAAATTAATCATCCTTGGGAACTTTTGGGTCATTTGGAACTTTTGGGTCTACTGGATCTTTTGGGTCCTTGGGGTCTTTTGAGTTGTCAGGGTCTTAAAGGGTCTTCAAAGGTCAAAGAGGTCTCAGGAGTCTATGGGGTCAAAAGGTACATTCCAAGAGTACGTAATTCATAGACACAAAAAGGACAGATGGAAGGAAGGACAAAGTCAAATGTTGAAGCGGCTTCACCACTAAAAATATTTCTGGGTGAAATAATGTTCACAGCAGTTTATAATTGTTAAAATGCGAACTCCAAATGGAAATTAACTCAGGTAACGGTGTAACAGAAATTGGTAAATTAAAAATAGGGACAATACCCCCAAGGCGCTCACCTGGTTGAGGCTGGATTAAAAAAAAACCAGGGAACCACTGGTAGGTGCAGACAACCCTCAAATATTTAATGGAGAAGGAAGTAAACACCTATGGATTTTGTTTTTTTAATGCAGTCAACAAAGTTTGGTACATCATGGGTGATGAAGTAAGGTTGTGGTCAAGTTTCATCAAAATTATTTCTGTAGTTTCTGAGAAGAGAGAAAATACCTATTTTTGGGGAAAACCCTCCACACCTACATAAAACCCCTTCGAACACTCTTTTACTAATGCCATGAACAAACTTTGGTACATCAAGGAAAAATGAAGGGTGTGGTCAAGTTTCATCAGAATTGCATGATTAGTTTCTGAGAACAAAGCAAATACCGATTTTGGGGGGCAACCTGCCTTAGCCACCCTTGGGGTGCAATTTTTTTTTTGAAATGCCATGAACAAACTTCGGTGCATTCCAGGTGATGAAGGTTGTGGTCAAGTTTCATCAAAATTGTGTGTGCCGTTTCAGAGAAGAAGTCGCAAGTGTTTGTGGACAGACGGACGACGCACCATCCGATACACTCCCCGGAACTAATTCCAGGGGAGGAAAAAAAAATCACACTTATTCCCCAGGGAGAGTACTTGCCATCGTACAAAGTTTCAATTTTTCCACGGAGCGCTTTCGGAAATACAGAGATACAAAGTTTTTCATTTTTTCTGACATGGCTGTCACACCACGTGACATACAGTATGATGTCATAATTATCAGTACAACATTCGACATGAGTAGTTGCTCCTATGTTGAAAAGTTTGTGTAAATCCGATAAGCGGTTGCAAAGAAAAATCTTCCTCAAGTTCTGTGCAGACAAAGAAACACACAAATGAACTAGAAGGGCACTCGTTGGAGAGCACACCTCCACCACATAATGCCTGATCCATGGGAACATACCGGGCCCAATATATTTTTGAAATTTCATGCGAAACAGTACTATATCGTTTATGGCCCTATCTCTTATTGGTGAAGAATTATTTTAAAAATTAAATAATTCTCGGATCCAGATCTGGATTCGGATCTTCACCAAAATCGAATCAATCCTTCCTTGTCACACACCCAAGATGTCCACCAAGTTTCATCCGAATCCGTGCACAACTTTTTGAGATATCGTGCTATATATCATTTTTGGCCCGATCTCTCAATGGTGAATAATCACTTTAAAAATGTTAGTAGTCGGATCTTCACCAAAATTTAATAAATTGGTCCTTGTCACGCAACCAACCTGTCCCCCAAGTTTTGTCAACCTGTTCCAAATTTTTTTGTCCAAGTAACAATGAGACAGACAAAGGACCCAAATGAAATATCCTTTCCTCTGGCGAGGATAACTATAACAGCACTCAGTCGAGCACATAACTCCACCAGGCTGAACAGTCTACGTTTTGTATGTATCCCACTGATAGGTCGGATCTGCATCCGGACTTGAACCAAAATCGAATAGGTTTGTTCTTATCAGTTACCCGACTTATCCACCTCGTTTTGTCATCATCTGTCCACAACTTTATCGAGATATGATGCTAAATGGTGAAGAATGACTGAAAAAAATTCTCGTATCCGGATCCCAAAATTCACCAAAATCGAATCAATGCATCCTCGTCACATACCAAACTTGTCCACCAAGTTTCGGCCGAATCCGTCCACAACTTTGAAATATCCTGCACACAAACAGACAAACACATGTGAAAACATAACCTCTGTCCAGGTAACCAGGCACGCACAGCTTCAAAAAAATAATTTTCTCTTTCTCTTTCTCTTTCTCTTTCTCTTTCTCTTTCTCTTTCTCTTTCTCTTTCTCTTTCTCTTTCTCTTTCTCTTTCTCTCTCTCTCTCTCTCTCTCTTTTTTTTTCTCTTTCTCTCTCTCTCTCTTTCTCTCTTTCTCTCTCTCTCTCTCTCTCTCTCTCTCTTTCTCTTTCTCTTTCTCTCATTCTCTCTCTCTCATTCTCTCTCTCTCTCTCTCTCTCTCTCTCTCTCTGTACATGTGAATGCTAAACTACAGGTTTGTTTTCTGATTCATGTTCAAAACATGATATTCAATTGAAATTAAGTTGTTCCTCAACAAGTGAAACAATTCCTTAGCCCCACTTTTCGCTTTGTGTGAGCGGGGCAATAAAATATTTAGGAAGGGTGGAATTGAATAACGGGGTTACCTGCTCAAGGGGATTGCAAAGGTGTGCTGGAAGATGTTTACCTTCGTAATCATGTGGATTGAGAAGGTGTGGCTGAAGCCGAATTTTTTTAAAAACATATTTACAGGAAGTTTTTAAACTCAAGATAAAATGAAACTTCCTGTAAGTTTTGATGAGTTCTTACTGCAGATAGTTTTTAGCGAATTTGGGGGTCAAGTTGAGAATCTCCATTCGGTATTTACTCACCTGTAGATCAGGGATGTGTTTTACCCTGAACATTACTCACGATAACCATTACTGTCAGTGCTAGAAAACGATTAAATATTTTATTTGTTATTAAAAATCGTCTCGTGTTTCTATTACAGCCAAGGGGACATCGTGGCTGGCTAACGAATGACTGGGGTAAAGTGAGCCGTGTGGGAGGTGAAATTATTCACACTGTGAACAACGTGAGAAGAACAAGTCTGAAGACGACGATGGTTCACGAGCGGTATTTGACGATGTAGATTGTTTCAGAAGTCAAGGATGAGACAATGTGATAATTTTTGACCAAGTTATAATTAATTATAGTGGCCTTCAATCAACTTTCAAAATTTGACCTTTGCACAACCTTTAAAGGTCACAAAACAATGTTTTGGATATTAAAATAAGGAAATAAGATACGTGCTATAGCTTAATGGAGTTAGTTCGTCGAAGAAGGTCGAAAACCCGGTTCGATTCCCACAACTCTGAAAATTTGACCTTTGTGGCCTTTAAAGGTCAAAGGTCAAGGATTATGACCTTTGGTGCAAAACTTCCTCTGGAACATTCCAGGAACAATATAACGTCATATAGGCTAGATGGAATTTCGCACTCCTCGGATTATCCATACTTTGATGAAATCAGCGTAAAAACAAACTTGAAGGGGGCGCCACATGCAAGGTGTTCGAGATAGAGCAAAATGGTTTCAAGACTTTAGGTGGGGAATGACCTGAAGATTATGCATAAAAAAACATTGTCATCCTCGGTCTCAAAGTTTGGGCGTTCGTATGATTTTTATGTCAAAATTCGCAATTTTCTGAGTTTTTGACCTTGTGACCTTGACCTTGGGACGAAAATGAAAAATCGGACAACGACAAGTTTTAGATAATTCATTTTTCTAATCAAATACTGAAGAACCCATTCCATTCAGTCAATTCCCTCGGAGAAGATAGATTTTTAATCCGACTACCCCCTAAAAATGGCTATTTTTGGGGCGTGGCTCCGCCCACCATGGGCGTAGCATGCCCTCATCCAGGAAAACACAACTAGACATTGATATCGAACGCATAACCAGGTTTCATCAAGATCGGCTCAAAGTCCACGGAGTTATGCTCTGGACAGACAGACACACAGACAGACAGACAGACAAGCCGGTAGGTGGACATGGGTAGTCGCGATGGGCCCGTTCGATGGGGAATGACCTGAGGATTAAGCACAAGAAAATTCATGATTCTAGCTTCAAGGGTTAATGCTGCAGATTGTTTTTTCGTTAAAATACCCCCACATTTAGAGGTTTTTTTGGCTGTGGCTAGGCAACGGAGGGGTCCATAGCAACGGTTCTTTCTCACACATAACTAGGACATACCATGAACCTCCCATACCAGTTTCATGCATATCTGACTCATAGTCTCTGAGATACAACGAACTTCGTTTTTTTTATTGTTTTCGACCAGGGTTCATTCAAAGTCTATCTTCTCCGACAGTTTTCATAGGATCCGGCTGGAAATTTTTGACAATATGGCTGAATGTACTGCCCACAGTTGCTTGTGGCCCGATTTTTGTTTTTCGAAAAAATAAATTTTTTATGATTTATCAAAAATTTCAAAGTCCCGTTGCTCGGCAACGGTGGTGTCCATAGCAACGGTTTTCATTTGCACACAATTAGGTCATGGTCTGAACCTACCAACCAAGTTTCATCAAAATCGCCATTGTATTAACGGAGCACTGGAACGAACAGACAGACAGACAGACAGACAAACATATCGACGGAAAAAGTGATAATAAGGGTAGATCAAAAAATAATTTTTTTTTGGACTTTATTGACTACCCAACACAGACACACAGACATAACAAATATAGTGGTCACTCTGGCTGGCGCTCGTAAACCAATAGTTTGTGACAATGGATACAACATGGGATAACACTAATTGCGTTATGCGCCAAGCTTTGGTTGAAAAGATATGGCCATGACCGTTTCAGACGATAGGAGGTTAGGAGGAAGATCTGGTGTTCTTCGGTGGTGTTGGTGAACGGTGAACGGTGGATGGTGGATGATTATCGAGTGATTGTGTGGATGGTTCGAGGGTAGAGGGATAGGGGTGGAGGGGTAGGGCAAAATGAGTGGGGTTTTGAGGAGGTGGTTGAAGGGTGAGAGTGCACATGTTAGGGGTTAAGGGGTTCGGGGTTCAGAAATTGGGACCTTATGATTTCTCCCTGACATTCAATGCTTTCTCGTTAGATCCAATTTATTACCTTAGTTACACAAGCAGGTAAGCTGAACAGGTAACCGGTTAGTATAAGCTTTAAAATTGTTCATTTCGGATTAAAACCGAGCTGTACGTTTTATGTTTTAACATTTCATTGTGATTCTGCTATTAAACGATGTCTCTGATCGTGGAAATAAAGATTGAAAGAAAGAACACCCGAGGCTGTTTTACTTTGGAGCGGAGAGCATGTTGTGACCTTTGAACACGGAGTGGGAGAGAAACGAAACCGACCGGGTGTTTGTGATGAAAGAGACGTGGATGTTACACACAAACGTGATCCTTGTGCGTTGTGTAAACCTATTACTTGCTGTGTTGAAGCTCGAGTGGGACGATCATGTTGGATGGACAGTGCACACGTGGTATACTCGTTATTACATTGTTGATTAGCATGGCATCATGTGTTTCCGATAATCGAACACAAACTCTCATTGTACTTTTACCTTATTCTCAGCTGTGAAACTGCAAATGGGGTGAAACAAATAAAGGTAAATTAATTGTCTTCAAACTAGCGCTCGTGTTTGTAATCATTTCCTCCATTTGCATTCAAAATCTGACGCAGAAACTGCTAACAAAAAAAAACAAAAAAAACTCAGCTTTCATCTGTCCAATTCGCACATTCGTTGACATCCCTTCCTCTCCGCAACCTCCAGAGTTGTGTGGTGGTGGAGGGACTCGGGAGGAGGGCAGCAAGAGGGGAGAGGGAGGGAAGGCAACGAGAGGGAGCGAGGAGGAAGCACGAGAGTGCTTGATATTCATTCATTTGAATCGTGATATTCATTTCCGTTGCTGCTGTGTATTATATGATGCCTGGTGTTGGCTTAGTAGTTTGGGTGGTGGGCTTGGGATCCCAGGATCCTGAGTTCAAATCCCATTTAGTTGTTGAATTAACACCAGGTGGGGTTGACTCAGCCTGTCATCCTTCCGAGATTGGCAAAATGAGGACCAGTGAACTGGTAATAGGGGCATTGTATCATCCTTGGTAGCAGTGGCGATGCACCATTGTTCATAATCAGTTGTAAGCATGAGCCACCACAATAAGTGGAAGCATAAAAAATATTATCTTCAAAAGGAGTGTTTTAATTAACCCGAACACCCAATTTTCACTCCTGCACTCCCTTGGAGTTCCCTTAATATTGTTGCGGGCCGGGGACCGGTGGAGAGAGCGAGCGCCAGGTGGGGAAAGTTACGTCGTCTCCCACCAGACTCCCCGAATTGTAGGCCGTCGCTCACAGATAATTCCGTGAGGCGGCGGGTCGCTTAACCGACTGTGGATGCCAATACCTCCACCGCGTAGCGTAGGGTCTTTTTGTCTGGAAACAATTTACCTAATTAACCACGCGGTGTCGTCTACTGGGGAACCACGCCCTCGGTATGCCTTGCCCGATCCGGATCACTCTACTAACTACCTTTCCAGATCGGATGCAGCCGAGCGGAACTACCAATAACGTACCGGCTTGGATGAGCAGATTATCCGGGATAAAGACCCGGCTCGCCTCAGATACGAACCATGCTGGACGAATGAAGGAAAAGACAGAAACGGAATGGGAACATTTCGACAATAATTTATTTATTTACAAGCAATTACAAAAGAAAGACACAGAGCAGACTTATGTGGGTATACAACAGGCAAGATTTACAATGATCAACTGAAAACACTTATGCAGTTCTACTTAAAGACAGCATCACACACTCAGATGAAAAGAAACCCAGATGTTTGCAAAGGACCCCCGCAGCCAGAGCAGACCCCCGGAGGTGAGCTGAGGGGCAGTTCCTTGGGGTACCTGAACGTTGAAGGGAAGGGATGCTCCGTGGTGCGGCACCTGTCAATGGTCGTGCAGCTCGGTCCACTGCCGCACGCGTGGAGACCGTGTCTGCAAAGGAGCCCGGGTCGAGTAGAGCGGAATCCGAGGTGGAGATCAGGGCTGCTGACAGGACCCTACGAGAGACCCGGTCAAGGTCGGGTCGAGGTCTTCACAGCTCTCTCACACTTGAAACGAACGACCCCCAAAGAGCGCAACCACTCCACGACCTTCCTCCTTTCTTTCGCTATCAGCCGACGGACTGTCTCACTCCAATGCGCCGCTCGAGACGACTCACTTTCCAGCTCACTCTCAAGCCGACTCACTTTCCAGCTCACCGGACAACTCTGAATGAACGGTGTCGTAATTTATAGATCACCCTCAGCGGGGAGGGGCCTTGTTGAAGCCGACGTCACTGTTCATCCTGATTGGACGGGGCTTCCATGGGGCCGCCCTTTCTGGGAAGGGTTTCAGACATACCGGGAAGCCTGCCCACTCCGCGTGTCCGGACTCGCCAAAAAAGGTGCTACACAAAGATTCTGCCTCGAACAGCGAGTTGCTGGTGAGGCGAGTAGGTGAACACGCGCTTGTTCAGCCCATGCGAGAGTAGCAAGGGAGATGAAGATGCGAGCGGGCAGAGGGTACCGTGGGTCGTCGTGGATTGGATATCATGATTTATTAATCTATCTAAAAAAACATCGCAACGCACCCCAGTGTCTTCCCACGACACACAAGGAGGGGTTCTCTCGACACATACTTAATGGAATAACTGACTTCGGGACAACTGTATGTTTGTATGCATACGGTTCCTAGAACCGTAACAATATGCATGCAAAGTTTCAGGCTACAAGGTTTCATGGTACTGGAATTATGGAGGACACAGACAAACATTTATTATTGTGGATAATTTATTCGATGAATTGGATAAATGTGGCCAATAAATGGCAAGTTATTGTTTTAAATTATCTGGCCAGTTTTGAATTACCATTAATCACAACACAAGCAAGATCATGTTGTTGACGTCACCTGTTTTATGACCACGCCTTTATTATTATTTTAAAAAATTAAAAAAATTAAAAAAAAACTTGATAAGTTACCAGAACATGAAAATCAAATAAAACTAAACCAACCAAGAAGACACACACCTGTTGTAGAATACTCACTGGCTGCAGATAGTTAACACTCCAACCAAGAAAACATACACCTGTTGTAGAATACACACTGGCTGTTGATAGTTACTACTCCAACAAGAAAAACACACCTGTTGTATAAGACTCGCTGACTGTAGATAGAACTACTCCAACCAAGAAAACATACACCTGTTGGAGAATACTCGTTGGCTGTAGATAGTTACTACTCCAACCAAGAATACACACACTTGTTGTGGAATACACACTGGCTGTAGATAGTTACTACTCCAACAAAGAATACACACACTTGTTGTGGAATACACACTGGCTGTAGATAGTTACTACTCCAACCAAGAAAACATACACCTGTTGGAGAATACTCGTTGGCTGTAGATAGTTACTACTCCAACAAAGAATACACACACTTGTTGTGGAATACACACTGGCTGTAGATAGTTACTACTCCAACAAAGAATACACACACTTGTTGTGGAATACACACTGGCTGTAGATAGTTACTACTCCAACCAAGAAAACATACACCTGTTGGAGAATACTCGTTGGCTGTAGATAGTTACTACTCCAACCAAGAATACACACACTTGTTGTGGAATACACACTGGCTGTAGATAGTTACTACTCCAACAAAGAATACACACACTTGTTGTGGAATACACACTGGCTGTAGATAGTTACTACTCCAACCAAGAAAACATACACCTGTTGGAGAATACTCGTTGGCTGTAGATAGTTACTACTCCAACCAAGAATACACACACTTGTTGTGGAATACACACTGGCTGTAGATAGTTACTACTCCAACAAAGAATACACAGACTTGTTGTGGAATACACACTGGCTGTAGATAGTTTCTACTCCAACCAAGAATACACACACTTGTTGTGGAATACACACTGGCTGTAGATAGTTACTACTCCAACAAAGAATACACAGACTTGTGGAATACACACTGGCTGTAGATAGTTTCTACTCCAACCAAGAATACACACACTTGTTGTGGAATACACACTGGCTGTAGATAGTTACTACTCCAACCAAGAAAACATACACCTGTTGGAGAATACTCGTTGGCTGTAGATAGTTACTACTCCAACCAAGAATACACACACTTGTTGTGGAATACACACTGGCTGTAGATAGTTACTACTCCAACAAAGAATGCACAGACTTGTTGTGGAATACACACTGGCTGTAGATAGTTTCTACTCCAACCAAGAATACACACACTTGTTGTGGAATATACACTGGCTGTAGATAATTACTACTCCAACCAAGAATACACACACTTGTTGTGGAATACACACTGGCTGTAGATAGTTACTACTCCAACCAAGAAAACATACACCTGTTGGAGAATACTCGTTGGCTGTAGATAGTTACTACTCCAACCAAGAATACACACACTTGTTGTGGAATATACACTGGCTGTAGATAATTACTACTCCAACCAAGAATACACACACTTGTTGTGGAATACACACTGGCTGTAGATAGTTACTACTCCAACAAAGAATACACAGACTTGTTGTGGAATACACACTGGTTGTAGATAGTTTCTACTCCAACCAAGAATACACACACTTGTTGTGGAATACACACTGGCTGTAGATAGTTTCTACTCCAACCAAGAATGCACACACTTGTTGTGGAATATACACTGGCTGTAGATAGTTACTACTCCAACCAAGAATACACACACTTGTTGTGGAATATACACTGGCTGTAGATAGTTACTACTCCAACCAAGAATGCACACACTTGTTGTGGAATACACACTGGCTGTAGATAGTTACTACTCCAACAAAGAATACACACACTTGTTGTGGAATATACACTGGCTGTAGATAGTTACTACTCCAACCAAGAATACACACACTTGTTGTGGAATATACACTGGCTGTAGATAGTTACTACTCCAACAAAGAATACACACACTTTTTGTGGAATACACACTGGCTGTAGATAGTTACTACTCCAACCAAGAATGCACACACTTGTTGTGGAATACACACTGGCTGTAGATAGTTACTACTCCAACCAAGAATGCACACACTTGTTGTGGAATACACACTGGCTGTAGATAGTTACTACTCCAACCAAGAATGCACACACTTGTTGTGGAATACACACTGGTTGTAGATAGTTACTACTCCAACCAAGAATACACACTCTTGCTGTGGAATACACACTGGTTGTAGATAGTTACTACTCCAACCAAGAATGCACACACTTGTTGTGGAATACACACTGGCTGTAGATAGTTACTACTCCAACCAAGAATACACACACTTGTTGTGGAATACACACTGGCTGTAGATAGTTACTACTCCAACCAAGAAAAAGAACCTGTTGTAGAATACTCACTGGTTGTAGAAAGTTACTACTCCAACCAAGAAAATGACACCTGTGGTAGAACACTCACTGGTTGTGGTGAACAAGGTACTCAAAAAGGTGTAGTCCTTCTTAATCCTCAAAAAGGTGAACAAGGTGAAGCTGTACTCAAAAAAAGATAAGGGGAAAGATAAAAATAAATGAAAATTCCCCGCTTTATGCCGGCACTCAGCTTTGTGTCCACAGATGACCTTTGGAACCTGGTGATCCTCAAATGGAACCGGATGACGGGATTGAAAGGCCCCTGGAGTACCG
>NC_140976.1:5427850-5512850 GCF_056783735.1 Eptatretus burgeri | reverse complement strand
TATTTCCTCAGTTCTCATCAAAATCTCTTGATATTTCATGTACAATGGTCCTGGAGAGATACCATTAACCGTACGAAAATATAAAGGTCAAGGTCAAAGGTCAAGGTCACAAAAAGGTCAAGCATCAAGGTCGACGAAACCCTTATTTTTTGAGTAACTTTAATCGAATAAATAAGTCACTCATGTTGACATTTTGGCAAGATACTGGTCACCCTGGGGGTGACAGTTTTTTTTAAATATTTTAGCATGTCGTTTTGGTGTGAAAAAGGGAAGGAAAGGGTAAAATTTGGATAATAACATGTAATATATGTTAGATGCTTAACTTTGATTTTGTTTGTTTCAGAGTGATGAGAGCAGTTTAACTATGCAGTACACGATTTCGTCTCATGAAGCTTTGGAAGAACTTCCACTGAAAGATTGGACGATGTAGAGAACCCAAATTTGGGTTATTGCGCATTCAACACATGATCATGACACTACCCCCTTCCTGAGTGGATAAGATGAGCATGTTTGAAGAAGAAAAAAAAACCTCCACTGAAGAGGTTGGACAAGTCAAACCCTGGCAAGGCAAAGACTTAACGTCGCCGTTGCATAGTGTCTGCTTGGGGGAAAGACGTAAATACAACACTCGCAAATTACTGCTCTGCAGATACATCGTGAACTTGCCGTGGTCGCACAATGCACAACGAAGGCCCTGAAGGTCCATACGACGAGTCATCTGCAACATGTGTTCAATGGTGCGAGTGGGTCTCGTGCAGCCATTGCAGCTGCCTCCAACGTGCGCAGCTCGCCTGGTGAATCAAACCTGATTGCACGAACTGCTGCTACGAGGCCCCAAACTCTGCTGGGGCTGGATCTTTGGGTCACATCTCGAGTGCTCTTCGTCTCCTTCAACCCAGTGTCATCTGCAGCCCAGTGTCGGGCCCAAGCTCGTACCTGCCAAGATCTACCTTCTCTGCAGCTCAAGGAGTGCCTCGACTGTGTTTCCAGGTGGATGCTGCTCTATCTACACTCTGACCTGCTTATCTTCTGGCATCGGGTTGCACGTCTTTTCGATTCGTGAGACCTGTTGATGAACAGGCCATGATTTAAATGGAAACACACTCACTAACCTGGCTGGGACACTATTGAAATGGTCGTCATCCAGCATTCTTCTCCGATGAGCACTCGCTGCCATTGTTGATTGAACTTGTGTTACGGATATCTTTTCTCCTCCAGGAATGGGTATGGTGATCATGGGTAATATAATTATTCAAATTTTCCTGATATGAAAAAAATGTTGAAGAAAAATAATTATGTTCATGTACTCTCAATTATAATTGTTGCTGGTACTTCAGAAATTTAATTTTGGACTCGAGTCAAATTGGCTGTCAGTTATGTTTCCCTTTTACCCAAGAGTCTTTTTACCTAAATATTGATAAACGGAATGTCTTACGATGAAACAAGGTGACCTGGTTGATAACACTGCAACTTTTGCCATGATTGTGTCATTCTCTCCCTCTCACCAAAAGTGGACACGTATTGCAGTTTTGAGTTCTTTTGCCTCATGCTTATCACCTTCCCAATCTTTGGAATGTCAAAATTGTGTTTGAAAGGAATTGCTTCGGGCTTTTGTTTCAGGGAAGTCCATTGGAATGTTTCGGTTAATCATTCAATGTTCTTCCTCCGTATATACGAAATTAAAGATTCTCTGTTTGTTTGCTGATCCAACTCGTGGAAATTGAGTTCTTTTCCACCAAACCACCCAACATACTGTATAACCAACCAAGCAACATGTAATCAACCACCCACCATATCCTTCTGCCGAGGTCAGCAAAAGGAGTGTCAGCATGGACACTCCATATAAACAAATATAAACATCCATGGAGGGTGAAGTCAAACAATGACGGGTTACCTGCTCATGTGGATAGAGGTTTTCTGCAAAGGGTCCCATCATGCGCAAAGGTATCCTGTGTCAGAGTGGTGACCCGTCCAGTATTGTACCCAATAGCCAAGGAGACTGCTTAGGCAGCACCAACGCTCTGCACAGAGTGTGGTCCCGATGGATGGATGGATGGATGTCCATCTATCTATAATTCCAGCAATCTGTGTGTGTGTGTCTGTCTGCGACCGCCGTTTCTCGACGACCACCGGTCCGATCTGATTGAAACTTGAAGGGAATATTGCCGGGGACCCGCGGATGTGCCTTTTCAAGGTTTGATATTAATCAGACGAGCGGTTCCAAAGTTACGGCCATTTTATTGCTTTTTTCAGTGTTGGAAAGGTGTATATATCGCAGCTGAAGTGTCGTTCCACCTTATCATGCCATTTTTTTCCCAAAGATATTTCAGAATAATGATAACAGCATATTAATAATAATAATAGCACAATAATTGGCAGTAATAAAAATAATAACGTGATACAATGACCAATGTCTGTCAACCAATAACGACCAATAACGTCTGTCAAACAATGACAGGACACGGTGCTATGATGTCACGAATGACGTCACAATTATTTTTCTTCTTCGTTTGGTATGACGTCACAATCGACGCTGGGGACCTGAGTATGTGCCTTTTCAGGGTTTGATATCGTTCTTCATCTGTTTCAGCTGTTTCCCAAGGTTTAAATTAATTGTTCAAATTATTAATTAATCCCAAGGTTTGAATTTTCACAAGGGAAACAGCTGTTTCCCAAGGGTTTGAAAGCTGTTTTTTCCCAAGGTTTGAATTAATTGTTGTGCTTGGTAGACATTTGTGAATACATTTACAGAGAGAGGGACGAGAGAGGAGGGGGGTGAGAGGAGGGGGTGAGAGGAGGAGGTGAGAGGAGGGGGTGAGAGGAGGGGGGAAAGAGGGGGGAGAGAGGAGGGCGAGAGAGGGGGGAGAGAGGAGGGCGAGAGAGGGGGTAGAGAGGGCAGGTGAGAGAGAGGGGAGGTGAGAGAGATTTGGTTCAATTCAAGAGAGGGGAGAGAGGAGGGGGCGTCACAATTCTTCTTCTTCTTCTTCGTTTGATATGACGTCACAATTGACGCTGGGGACCTGAGTATGTTTCCCAGCTATTTCCCAAGTTATGGCCAATTATGATACGGTTGGTCCAATCTAATTGAAAAAATGCCCCAATCCAGTCGTCGTTTACGAGAGCGAAGGAACGAAGCTGCACATACTGGCATGCACCTACGGGCCCACACTAGTATAACCAAACCACCCAACACATAACCAAACTACACAAAAAATAACAAAACCACTCAACATATAACCAAACTACACAACACATAACTAAACCACCCAACATATAACCAAACTACACAACACATAACTAAACTACCTAACAAATAAACAAACCACCCAACACAACCAAAGAGCAGCATAATCAAACCACGAACCACCTCACACAACGAAAGTACAAATGCTTCAGTTGGACTGTACTCTCTGTAAAGTGTCTGGGACTTGATGATGATGATGATCAAAAGTATTTGTTTAAATCAGAGAAAACTATTGCCGGTGTTGTGCTGGACAAGTTTGGGTTGTGGCCCAATCTCTGGACCACTGCACCCACCTCTACCACAATATTACATAAATGGTCCATGGGCCCAAGCCAGAAATTCCACTTGTCAGTACCATCTTAGGAAACCAATCCGAGTTATGATTTTTGAATTGGTGTTATGTATGTATATATATATATATATATATATATATATATATATATATATATATATATATATATATATATATATATATATATATATATATATGTTGTTCATCTTTCGGCTGTTCCCGTTAGGGGTCGACACAGCGGATCATCCATTATGATCCGCATACTGATTTGGCACAGGTTTTACGCCAGATGCCCTTCCTGACGCAACCCTGGTCGCCTCTTACGACACAGGGATCAGGATTTGGGTTTCGCCATGATTCCGGGCTGCTCTCCACCCTGCCCAGTGCAGAGCCCCCGTCCTCAAGCGATCCTCCAACCCAAGCCTCCGAGTATCCGGATTACAGGCGCACGCCAATACGCCCGGTATATATATATATATATATATATATATATATATATATATATATATATATATATATATATATATATATATATATATATATATCATATTTTGATGTGATAACCATTGCAGACTGGCAGCTTACTCCATGGCCCAGGCCAGAAAATCCACTTGTCGGTATCATCTAAAGAAACCAATCCGAGTTATGATTTTTGAATCGGTGTATATATATATATATATATATATATATATATATATATATATATATATATATATATATATATATATATATATATATATATATATATATATATATATATATATATATATATATATATATATATATATATATATCATATTTTGATGTGATAACCATTGCAGACTGGCAGCTGATTGGTAGTTATCATCTCTGGAATGTACCCACCCTCCGCATCATGAAAGCGAAAAGGCAAACAAATCTGGATATCCTGAGCTGTTATTGAATGATATTACCTTCATGGGATGTGTCAATTGTCCATTGTGTGATTTTCCCCCAAAACGTCAATATCTCAGAATGGTAAAATGGTAAGAATGCAAAATACACACACCAAGCTCTTCTTCTGGAACGGTTATCACATGTTGAAATAATCATATAGTCCCTACAAATAACTTAGTAGCCCTAAAGTTTGGTTTCCTCAGATGGTACCGATATATGCCTGGGCCCATGGACTAAAAGGACATCCCTGCATTCCCTGTAGTTCAGAGAATCCCATATGATCTTCATTTTCTTAAGGACTATGAAAGACCTTCTCCACCATGACCCACCAACCAAAGGAGGGGGTGTGCAAGGGCTGTAACGGGAGTGTGTGAAATCACCTGAAGACCAAACCAGAATATTTTCACAATCAATGGTTTGCAATCTATCAAGAGCATCCACATAGAGAGTGTGGAAACAAGACCAATAAAAAGAGGAACCAAAGAGCAAGGAATACAGGAGATAGAGGCATGGAAACCCTGCAGTTTCCTCATCGCTCGTACTTTTCTCCTATAAAATAGAATCAAAAAGAAAGACGAGACAATTTTATTTGTGGAGCCATGAAGTCCTTGTGTGTCCCCGTGGTTCTCTCTCTGGTCCTGGTCCTGCTCTTGGACCAAGCCCCTTCGGCTCGGGCAGATTCTTTGTCGAAGGAGCAGGTGGAGAGTGCAGTAGATGAAGCGTTGGACAAGCTGAACAAGCAGCAGGTGTCCACACGTAAACTGGCATTGGCCGAAGAACAGGATATCCAGGTGAGTTTCAACGTGTCCATTTCTACTTTCACAGACATGGACACAAAGTCCAACCTGCATAAGATGATTAAATAATCGAACTGGTGCTTTTCTCACAGGCAGACGAAACAGACATTGAAGGGCAGACAAACATCAAATTTGCCGTGGTTGAGACCGAGTGCAATGCGGACGATCCCAAGGACTGGTCCGATTGTCCTATCTCGGAGGACAAGACACCGGTAAGACCTGTTTGATCTCTCGGAGTTCCAATGTTTGTTTGTGATCCTGGTAGAGGGTCGAAGTGATCCATACATGAGATCTACCCTCGAGATGGAGGTCCGTTGACAATCGCTGTACATGAGATGTTGGTCGTGGAGTGCAGATGGTGAAGTTCGACACTGTGGACATAACTATGGAGTGGATTTAACGAAATGGATGTGGACATCGCAGTATAATAAGAACTGATGAGGTTGTTGCAATGTTGATGGTCATGTTGACCATAATTGTTGTTTCATTTCATTGTTATGTTTTGAAGATCGATGGACAGTGCGAGGTCACCGTGTTGAAAACCGAGGACTCGTTGGACGTTGGAGACGCGAGTTGCGATTTGACCTCCATGGGTGTCAAGGTGAGGGTTTGACATTAAACACTAACAAATATAAACATCCGTGAAGGGTGAAGTCAAACAATGACAGGGTTACCTGCTCACGTGGATAGAGGTTTTCTGCAAAGGGTCCCATCAAGCGCAAAGGGATTGAGAATGTGTTCTGGAAGATTGTTACCTGCTCATATGGAGTGAAAAGGTGTGGCTGAAGCTGATAAAAATTACATATTTGCAGGAAGTTTTTAAACTCAAGAGAAAATGAAACTTCCTGTAAGTTTTGATGAGTTCTTACTGCAGATAGTTTAAGCGAATTTGGGGTCAAGTTGAGAATCTCCATTCGCTATTTACTCAACTGTAGATCAGGGATGTGTTTTACCCTGAACATGACTCACTATAACCATTACTGTCAGTGCTAGAAAACGAATAAATATTTTATTTGTTATTAAAAATCGTGTCTTGTTTCTTTTACAGACAAGAGGCCGTCGTGGCTGGCTGAAAAAAACCTGGGGAAGAGTGAGGAACGCGGGAAAAAGAATTCTTCACACTGCAAAGAACGTGGGAAGAGCATACTTGAGTCGTTTGGGGAACCATTACATGAGTCGTTTTCGCTTTGGACGATAGGCAGTGAGGAGGAAGATCTGGTGTTGGGGAGTGGTGGGTGGTTAGGAAGTGATGGTGTCGGTTGAGGGGTAGGGGTAAATGAGTGGGGTTTTGAGGAGGTGGTTAAAGGGTGAGAGTGCACATGTTAGGGGTTAAGGGGTTAGGAGTTAAGGAAGTGGGAGCCAATGATTTCTCCCTGACATTCAATGCTTGCTCGTTAGTTCCAATTTATTACCTTAGTTACAAAAACAGGAAAGCTGAACAGGTAACCGGTTAGTATAACCTTTAAAATTGTTCATTTCGGATTAAAACCGAGCTGTACGTTTTATGTTTTAACATTTCATTGTGATTCTGCTATTAAACGATGTCTCTGATCGTGGAAATAAAGATTGTAAGAAAGAACACCCGAGGCTGTTTTACTTTGGAGCGGAGAGCATGTTGTGACCTTTGAACACGGAGTGGGAGAGAAACGAAACCGACCGGGTGTATGTGATGAAAGAGACGTGGATGTTACACACAAACGTGATCCTTGTGCGTTGTGTAAACCTATTGCTTGCTGTGTTAAAGCTCGAGTGGGACGATCATGTTGGATGGACAGTGCACACGTGGTATACTCGTTATTACATTGTTGATTAGCATGGCATCATGTGTTTCCGATAATCGCACACAAACTCTCATTGTACTTTTTACCTTATTTTCAGCTGTGAAACGGCAAATGGGGTGAAAAAAATAAAGGTAAATTAATTCTCTTCAAACTAGCGCTCGTGTTTGTAATCATTTCCTCCATTTGCATTCAAAATCTGATGCAGAAACTGCTAACAAAAAAAACAAAAAAAACTCAGCTTTCATCTGTCCAATTCGCACAATCATTGACATCCCTTCCTCTCCGCAACCTCCAGCGAGTTGTGTGGTGGTGGAGGGATTTGGGAGGAGGGCAGCAAGAGGGGAGAGGGAGGGAAGGCAGCGAGAGGGAAGGCAGCGAGAGGAAGGCAGCATGAGGTGAGGGGAGAGGAGGGAGGACAGCAGCACAAGGGGTGGAGCATGGGAGTGAGGGCAGCAGCACGAGGCGAGGGGGAGGAAGGACGGCAGCGCGAGGGGAGGGGAGGGAAGGAAGCATGAGGGGTGGGGGAGGGAAGGCAGTGCGGGGGTGCGGTGAGGCAGCGCGAGGGTGTGGTGAGGCAGCGTGAGGGTGTGGAGAGGCATCGTGATATTCATTTTCGTTGCTACTGTGTATTATATTGTTGCGGTTGAGGAAATTTGCAAACCACCATTCAGGTCCCATAGGTGAGATATCTCTGTAAGTACATGTGTAGTTAGCCCAAACCCGTTGTTTCGAGGGACTAAATGTGATTCATTCGGGCTGCGACCCTTTTAGATAGCCGTTTTTCTGTTCTATCTTTATTTTGAACCAACCACGTCTCAACCGCCATCACACAACAACCACCAACCATAACTCCGCTTCACAACAACAACAACGCCAACAGCCAGGATCTTTACCTTCACAACTCGCTCCCGCAAACATTGCATCACCGCCATTCCAAACGGCACCAGGGACATAAACCACCACCATAAACCCTCCACCACCTTCACCTCTCTCCTTCTGCGGCCATTCCCGCACCACTTGTGAGCATGGAGCGTCAGGCTGTCCTGGGCTCGTACGGGACGCGCGCCGAGCCGCGAGTGCAAAATGCAGCCTTTCCGAGGAGAATTCGGATCAGGAATGCTACACGCCCACTTCTGATCCGTCCAATCAGCAAGCGCGGGGCGGTTTGGCCCCGCCTCCAGGCGCGTCGGTGTGGAATCAAGATATGCAAATTCTATGATCAGGGGAGACTCACGCCCCTTTTCCTCCGTCCAATGGGCGAGCGTGGCTCCACCCCCGAGCTCGTTCTGATCCAGAAATTTGCATATGGGTTCTCCTGCCGGCCTATAAAGCGCCGAGCGCGGGGCGAATTTAGCAGTCTGTCGGGGTTCGGAGTCTGTCGGGGAGCTGCAGAGAGAGGAAGCCTGGAGCTTGGAGCGCGGAAGAGAGTCGGTTTGAGCAGAGAGTCGGTTTGAGCAGAGAGTCGGTTTGAGCAGAGAGTCGGTTTGAGCAGTCGGTTTGAGAGAGTCGGTTGAAGAGTCAGTTTTGGAGAGCAGAGTGTGGCAGCGGCAGAGTCGGTTTGGGTCGAGTCGGTCTCGGCAGAGTCGGCTTGAGCAGAGTCGGCCTCAGAAGAGTGGAGAGAGTTTTGGGGCAGTCTGTCGGGGTTCGGAGTCTGTCGGGGAGCTGCAGAGAGAGGAAGCCTGGAGCACAGTCGAGTCGGTTTGAGCGCAGAGTCGGCCTTGCAGGAGCGGGGAGTGAGTCGGGGGGTGAGGGCGTACAGGTGGTTTGCTGCAGTCGGCTGAGGAGAATGGGGGAAGAGACCGAGTCGCTCGGGTCCGAGGCAAGGAAGACGGCGGTCGGCGACGAGCTCGCGGTGGAATCGCTAGTCGCGGGACCCAAGCAAGCCAGCTATCCTCTTTCCCCAGAGCATCAACAATTCCCCCCCCCCTTTTTCCCCCCATGCTGAGATAGTGCGAAAAGGGGGCCCCGTTCCCACCCCACTCCAAGCAGTGCCAACGAAACCCGCGAAGGAGCACGAAGTCGGGGCACCGCCGCGCCGCCACATTTGCGGCTCATCGCAAAGACACGGGTAGGATCCACCCGGTCTCGCGGACCTGACCGCTCTTTCAGGTCCCGCGCAAATATTGGCCCACAGGCCCCGTCTGCCCCCTTGTCTTTGAGGGTGGCCCTTTTCTTTTGCTTTTGAGTAAATGTGTTGTTGGCGCCATCTGAAAAGTAAAACTGTGTAAGTGTTGCTGTGTGCTCGTGTAGTCGGTAGTATCTCTGCATTGTTGTGTTTCTTTTGTAGCATTTGATATATATGCATAATTGTTGTAATTGTATATGTGTGCTCTCCGTGTGCCGCGGAATAAATGTGCATCATGTTGAACTGTTTTCCCGTTTCGCTTCGTCTTTTCTTTAATTGAATCTCCATCTTGCTTCACGTAAAGGGTTGGTCGTGGGCTTAATCTTCTTCTTCTTCTTCTTTCGGCTGCTCCCGTTCGGGGTCGCCACAGCGGATCATCTGTATGATCCGCATCATGATTTGGCACATGTTTTACTCCGGATGCCCTTCCTGACGCAACCCTGGTCGCCTCTTACGACACAGGGATATGATACACCTATTTTAACTGGGGTATACACCAGCCCAGTACACTGGTACTCATTTCGCCAACCTCGGAAGGATGACAGGCTGAGTCAACCC
The DNA here is from genome assembly GCF_056783735.1 of Eptatretus burgeri. NCBI lineage: Eukaryota > Metazoa > Chordata > Myxini > Myxiniformes > Myxinidae > Eptatretus > Eptatretus burgeri. The sequence continues at coordinate 5,503,138 of NC_140976.1, read as the reverse complement.
CCTGGTGTATTAATTCAGTGGACCTTTTGGATCCCAAGCCGCTGCCCTAACCACTGCGCCAACACTAGGCTATGGTAGTGGGCTGAATACGCCCGATAATTAATCGGAACCGTCGAGGCCGACGATAACACTGCTCGGTTATCCCGATAGTACGGAACGGGTCGTTTAAGTGGCCCGTGTCCGGAGTCGACCTGCGGCGAGGTGCGATCGCCCGGTCTACCCTCCGCGTGGGTACTTAGGTAGGTCGAGTTTGGCGAACAACCCTATCCCACGTGGGGGCCGGTTGGCACGATCGTGGTGAGGCCGAAAGGCCCACCCGTGACTAGCTCCCGGCGTCAGTCCGAGAGGGTCACGACAGAATTGTCCGTCTGGTGGGGGACGTGCCGCGATTCGAGTTACGTGGCCGTTCGCACGCCGGCGGGTGCGAATTCGCAACAATATTATGCCTGATGTTGGCTTAGTCGTTTGGGTGGTGGGCTTGGGATCCCAGGATCCTGAGTTCAAATCCCATTTAGTTGTTGAATTAACACCAGGTGGGGTTGACTCAGCCTGTCATCCTTCCGAGATCGGCAAAATGAGGACCAGTGAACTGGTAATAGGGGCATTGTATCATCCTTGGTAGCAGTGGCGATGCACCATTGTTCATAATCACTTGTAATCATGAGCCACCACAATAAGTGGAAGTATAAAAAATATTATCTTCAAAAGGAGTGTTTTAATTAACCCTAACACCAAATTTTCACTCCTGCACTCCCATAGAGTTCCCTTAATATTGTTGCGGGCCGGGGCCTGGTGGCGAGAGCGACCGCTAGGTGGGGGAAGTTACATCTTCTCCCACCAGACTTCCGGAATTGTAGGCCGTCGCTCACGGATAATTCCGTGAGGCGGCGGGTCACTTAACCGACCGTGGACGCCAATACCTCCATCGCGTAGCATAGGGTCTTTTTGTCTCGAACCAATTTACCTAATTAACCACGCGGTGTCGTCTACCGGGGAACCACACCCTCGGTACGCCTTGCCCGATCCGGATCACTCTACCAACTACCAACCACCTATCCGGATCGGATGCAGCCAAGCGGAACTACCAAGAACGTACCGGCGAGGATGAACAGATTATTGGAGATAAAGACCCGGCTAACCTCAGATCCGAACCACGCTGGAACAATGAAGGAAAAGACAGAAACGAACTGGGAACATTTCTACAATAATTTATTTACAAGCACTTACAAAGGAAGACAGAGCAGACTTGCGCGGGAATACAACAGGCAAGATTTACAATGATCAACTAAAAACACTTATGCAGTTCTACTTAAAGACGGCGCCACACACTCAGATGAAAAGAAACCCAGATGTTTGCAAAGGACCCCCACAGCCAGAGAGGGAGGTGAGCTGAGGGCGCATTTCCTTCGGGTACCTGAATGTTGTAGGGAAGTGACGCTCCGTGGTGCGGCACCTGTCAATGGTCGTGCGGCTCGGTCCACGGCTGCACGCGTGGAGACCGTGTCTGCGAAGGAGCCTGAGTCGAGTAGAGTGGAGTCCGAGGTGGGGATCAGGGCTGCAGACAGGACCCTACGAGAGACCCGGTCAAGGTCGGGTCGAGGTATTCCCAGCTCTCTCGCACTCGAAACGAACGACCCCCAAATAGCGCAACCACTCCACGACCTTCCTCCTTTCTTTCGCAATCAGCCCACGGACTGTCTCACTCCAACGCTCCGCTCGAGACGACTCACTTTCCAGCTCACTCTCAAACCGACTCACCGGACAACTCTGAACGAACGGTGTCGTAATTTATAGATCGCCCTCAGCGGGGAGGGCCTTGGTGAAGCTGACGTCACTGTTCACCCTGATTGGACGGGGCTTCCATGGGGCCGCCCTTTCTGGGTGGAATTTCGGCCATACCAGGAAGCCCGCCCACTCCGCGTGTCCAGACTCGCCAAAAAAAGGTGCTACACAAAGATTCTGTCTCGGACAGCGAGTCGCCGGTTAGGCGAGTAGGTGAACACGCGCTTGTTCAGCCCATGCGAGAGTAGCAAGGGAGATGAAGGTGCGAGCAGGCAGAGGGTACCGTGAGTCGTCGTGGATTGGACATAATGATTTATTAATCTATCTAAAAAAACATCGCAACGCACCCCAGTGTCTTCCCACTACACACAAGGAGGGGTTCTATCGACACATATACTTCACGGAATAACTGACCGGGGCAACTGTATATTTGTATGCATACGGTTCCTAGAACCGTAACAATATGCATGCAAAGTTTCAGGCTGCAAGGTTTCATGGTACTGGATTTATGGAGGACACAGATAAACATTTATTATTATAGATAATTTATTCGACGAATTGGATAAATGTAGCCAATAAATGGCAAGTTATTGTTTTGAAATTATCTGGCCAGTTTTGAATTACCATTAATCACAACATAAGCAAGACCATGTTGTTGACGTCACCTGTTTTATGACCACGCCTTTATTATTATTTAAAAAAAATTAAAAAGTTAAAAAACTTGACAAGTTACCAGAACATGAAAATCAAATAAAACTAAACCAACCAAGAAAACATACACCTGTTGTAGAATACTCACTGACTGTAGATAGTTACTACTCCAACCAAGAAAACATACACCTGTTGTAGAATACTCACTGGCTGTAAATAGTTACTACTCCAACCAAGAATACATACACCTCTTGTAGAATACTTACAGTCTGCAGATAGTTACGACTCCAACCAAGAAAACATACACCTGTTGTAGAATACTCACTGGCTGTAGATAGTGACTACTCCAACCAAGAATACACACACTTGTTGTGGAATACACACTGGCTGTAGATAGTGACTACTCCAACCAAGAATACACACACTTGTTGTGGAATACACACTGGTTGTAGATAGTGACTACTCCAACCAAGAATACACACACTTGTTGTGGAATACACACTGGTTGTAGATAGTGACTACTCCAACCAAGAATACACACACTTGTTGTGGAATACACACTGGTTGTAGATAGTGACTACTCCAACCAAGAATACACACACTTGTTGTAGAATACTCACTGGTTGTAGAAAGTTACTACTCCAACCAAGAAAATGACACCTGTGGTAGAACACTCACTGGTTGTGGTGAACAAGGTACTTAAGAAGGTGTAGTCCTTTTTAATCCTCAAAAAGGTGAACAAGGTGAAGGCTGTACTCAAAACGAGACAAGGGGAAAGATAAAAATAAATGAAACGTCCCCCATCCCAACGAATCACTCGATTTCTTATCTTAAAAAAAATGCGCGACCTTTCTCCGATTGTTTTTCTTCATCTACTCTTCTTCTTCCTTGATTTTTTTCTACAACACTTCCATGAACGAATCTGTTGAAAACTCTCTCAAACATTAATAATATCAACAAAACGATCTCTTATCATGCTTCATCTTCCTCTTTCACAGGTGTGGTACTCTTTCCTGTATCGGAATGCACTACTCTTCTGCTATTTAAACAGACTGCTCTCAATTCGACCTTTCCTTCATACCTTGCTGAAAAAATCCAACTGTTACGTTTCTTCTCTCCATTCTCTGAATTCGCCTTTATTGCATCCCTCAATCGTGTTTAATCGCATAACTGACCTAAAACTTTTAAAAACCCCAGTTTGCTCTGAATGTTCAGTTTCCATCAACCATTCTTTTTTCCAACTTCAGTGCCAACTCACTCCCCTCCCTCTCAAAGCAACCATCCCACTCTTCTCCCTCTCACCTCTCTCAAAAACTCCCCCCTCAACTTTCTCCCACCATTCATTTCCCTCACTCATCTTCAAAGTTGCTCATCCTTCCCGAAGTTGCCTCCCCTCCCATCCACAAAGCTGCCTCCTTCCACTGCCCTCTCAACTCCATCTCTTCACTCCACCTCCTCAAATCCTCAACTGCCTTCTTCCCCCTCTCTTGTCCCCCTCTTCCCCAGCACCACACAGCCCTTTCTCCTCCTCATTTGGCCCCCTCCCCCAGCTATTCTGCAACCCCCACACTCTTTCAACAACACTCCTTACCTCCCCCCCTCATCCCTTGTCCTACACTCCCCCTCCCCCCCCACCTCCTGCACCCAAAGCCTCCTCCCCGACCTTTTCATGAAAAGTATGGACCTCAAATATCCGGGGCTTTCGCTCAAACCTTTCAGATCTTTCCACACAGGTTGCCACTGACAAACCAGACAATCTGCCAAACAGAAACTTTCCTCCCCCAAGACGTGTCTGACTCCCAAGTGTCTCTCCCTGATTACTCCCTCCTCCAGTTTGACAGACTTGAGCCTCGCCCTGGTGAAGGAGTTGCTCTCTTCATCAAAGACTCTATTCCTCACTCTCCATGCACTGCCCTCACTTCCCCACACCCCCAGGAATACCTCTGGCTACGGCTTCTCCTCCACTCCCACCTCATGTTTATATGTGTACTATACCGTCCACCTAAGAGTGATGACTCCATCTACACCTCACTATCTGAAAACATGGACCAACTTCTATCTTCTCATCCAAACTCTCTCTTCCTCATATGTGGTGACTTCAATTGTCATCATGCTAGTTGGCTCGATGTGAGTACCTCTCTCACCTGTCATAGCACCTCAGCAAAAGCTTTCTGCGACTCATTGGGACTGACTCAATGGGTCAACTTCCTGACCCGGATCTCAACCAATGGTACTCCATCTATTCTGGATCTGATTTTGACAAATTTCCCTGAAAATATCTGCCGTTCTTCCGCCGCTCCAATCGGTTCTTCTGACCACGTCCTTGTCAAAGTGGACATCTCTCTGGCTATTATCAGAGAACCACCTCACTGCCGTCGAGTCTGACATTTCACTCAGGCTGACTGGTAGGGTCTCCAAGCAGCCCTCAAACTTATAGACTGGTCTCCTTTCTCTACTTTCTCCAATATCAACTCATCCTGGGAATTCTTTCAAAGAAACTTGCTCTCCCTCATGCACAGATTTATCCCCTCTCGTGTTCAGTTGTCCTACCCTTCCTCCCACCCTTGGTTCACTGAAGCTTGTAGTGAGGCAGTTGTCCTGAAACAACTTGCCTTTGCCTCATGGAAAGCAAACCCAACTGAGGGCAATCTCAGTTCCTTCCATAAAGCTCAGAACAAGTGTGTGTCTACCCTCAGGAGAGCAAGAAAACAACATCTTTCTCATCTCAAGTCTGAACTCTCAAACCTCTCTCCCTCCTCAAAATCCTGGTTGCATCTAATCCAATCTGTTTCTGGTGTATGTTCCCCCTCCATCCCCTCCTTTACCTCAAATGGCAGCAATGCTGATACCGCATGTGAATAAGCTGAATGCCTAAACTCGGTGTTTGCAGGTAAATCTTGTGTCCAAAACCCATCACTTTCTCTACCCACCTTACCCAGTCACACTGAACTGTCCCTGGACTCTGTGTCCTTTTCCCTTTTCTCCTGACAAGGTGGAGAGCTTGCTGTCAAACCTCGACTCAGATTCTGCAACCGATCCAGACGGCATCAGCCCACGTATCCTAAAAACCTGCTCTTCTGCTCTTGCTCACCCTCTCTCTGTTCTATTCACCCTCTCATTTGCTCAAGGCCATCTGCCATCTGCTTGGAAATCTGCTAACATCACTGCCCTGCACAAAAAAGGTGCAAAAACAGATCCCTGCAACTACAGACCAATCAGCCTTCTCCCAATCATCAGCAGGGTTGTGGAATCCATCATCGCTTCAGACATCAAATCCTTCCTCTTAACGCAATATATAACCAAACCACCCAACACATAACCAAACTACACAACACATAACAAAACCACCCAACATATAACCAAACTACACAACACATAACAAAGAGCAGCATAATCAAACCACTAACCACCTCACACAACGAAAGTACAAATGCTTCAATTGGACTGTACTCTCTGTAAAGTGTCTGGTACTTGATGATGATGATGATCAAAAGTATTTGTTTAAATCAGAGAAAACTATTGCCGGTGTTGTGCAGGACAAGTTTGGGTTGTGGCCCAATCTCTAGACCACTGCACCCACTTCTACCACAATATTACATAAAGGACATCCCTGCATTCTCTGTAGTTCAGAGAATCCCATATGATCTTCATTTTCTTAAGGACTATGAAAGACCTTCTCCACCATGACCCACCAACCAAAGGAGGGGGTGTGCAAGGGCTGTAACGAGAGAGTGTGAAATCACCTGAAGACCAAACCAGAATATTTTCACAATCAATGGTTTGCAATCTATCAAGAGCATCCACATGGAGTGTGTGGAAACAAGACCAATAAAAAGAGGAACCAAAGAGCAAGGAATACAGGAGATAGAGGCATGGAAAAACCCTGCAGTTTCCTTATCGCTCGTACTTTTCTCCGATAAAATTGAATCAAAAAGAAAGACGAGACAATTTTATTTGTGGAGCCATGAAGTCCTTGTGTGTCCCCGTGGTTCTCTCTCTGGTCCTGGTCCTGCTCTTGGACCAAGCCCCTTCGGCTCGGGCAGATTCTTTGTCGAAGGAGCAGGTGGAGAGTGCAGTGGATGAAGCGTTGGACAAGCTGAACAAGCAGCAGGTGTCCACACGTAAACTGGCATTGGCCGAAGAACAGGATATCCAGGTGAGTTTCAACGTGTCCATTTCTACTTTCACAGACATGGACACAAAGTCCAACCTGCATAAGATGATTAAATAATCGAACTCGTGCTTTTCCCACAGGCAGACGAAACAGACATTGAAGGGCAGACAAACATCAAATTTGCCGTGGTTGAGACCGAGTGCAATGCGGACGATCCCAAAGACTGGTCCGATTGTCCTATCTCTGAGGACAAGACACCGGTAAGACCTGTTTGATCTCTCGGAGTTCCAATGTTTGTTTGTGATCCCGGTAGAGGGTCGAAGTGATCCATACATGAGATCTACCCTCGAGATGGAGGTCCGTTGACAATCGCTGTACATGAGATGTTGGTCGTGGAGTGCAGATGGTGAAGTTCGACACTGTGGACATAACTATGGAGTGGATTTAACAAAATGGATGTGGACATCGCAGTATAATAAGAACTGATGAGGTTGTTGCAATGTTGATGGTCATGATGACCATAATTGTTGTTTCATTTCATTGTTATGTTTTGTAGATCGATGGACAGTGCGAGGTCACCGTGTTGAAAACCGAGGACTCGTTGGACGTTGGAGATGCGAGTTGCGATTTGACCTCCATGGGTGTCAAGGTGAGGGTTTGACATTAAACACTAACAAATATAAACATCCATGAGGGGTGAAGTCAAACAATGACGGGTTACCTGCGCACGTGGAATGAGGTTTTCTGCAAAGGGTCCCATCATGCGCAAAGGGATTGAGAAGGTGTTCTGGAAGATGGTTACCTGCTCATATGGATTGAAAAGGTGTGGCTGAAGCCGATCAAATTTGCATATTCACAGGAAGTTTTTAAACTCAAGATAAAATGAAACTTCCTGCAAGTTTTGATGAGTTCTTACTGAAGATAGTTTAAGCGAATTTGGGGTCAAGTTGAGAATCTCCATTCTTTATTTACTCACCTGTAGATCAGGGATGTGTTTTACCCTGAACATGACTCACTATAACCATTACTGTCAGTGCGAGAAAACGAATAAATATTTTATTTATTATTAAAAATCATCTCGTGTTTCTTTTACAGACAAGAGGCCGTCGTGGCTGGCTGAAAAAAACCTGGCGTAAAGTGAAGAACGCGGGAAAAAGAATTCTTAACACTGCGAAGCACGTGGGAAGAGGATACTTGAACCGTTTGGGGAGCCATTACATGCGTCGTTTTGGCTACGGACGATAGGCAGTGAGGAGGAAGTTCTGGTGTTGGGGAGTGGTGGGTGGTTATGGAGTGATGGTGTGGGTTGAGGTGTAGGGGTAAATGAGTGCGGTTTTGAGGAGGTGGTTAAAGGGTGAGAGTGCACATGTTAGGGGTTAAGGGGTTAGGGCCAAGGAAGTGGGAGCCAATGATTTCTCCCTGACATTCAATGCTTGCTCGTTAGTTCCAATTTATTACCTTAGTTACAAAAACAGGTAAGCTGAACAGGTAACCGGTTAGTATAAGCTTTAAAATTGTTCATTTCGGATTAAAACCGAGCTGTACGTTTTATATTTTAACATTTCATTGTGATTCTGATCCTAAACGATGTCTCTGATCGTGGAAATAAAGATTGTAAGAATGAACACCCGAGGCTGTTTTACTTTGGAACGGACACCATGTCGTGACGTTTGAATACGGAGTGGGAGAGAAACGAAACCGACGGTATATAAACCTATTACTTGCTGTATTAAAGCTCGAGTGGGACGATCATGTTGGATGTACAGAAAAAAATTATACATGAAAAAAAAAAAAAGATTTCATGAAAAATGTAAAAACCTCGAGTGATGAAATCTCAAACAAACGACCAAGCAAAGTGGGAATGACACCACAACATAACACCACAATCCTCTTCTGATTTCGCACATCGTGGTGCTAAACCAGAAGAGGATTGTGGTGTCATAATGTGGTGGACACTTTTCCAACCAAGAATATTCTAGTTTTGTACTTTTACTTAATTTTCTAAAATTTGTTGAATTTGTTTTTCATTTGGAAGTTGTGGGTCACGATGTGTAAATAAAGTTTGGAAAAGGCTGGTTTAATGGAATTTCATTCCAGGTTATAAGGCAGCAAAAGGTGAAAATTTTGTCAGGGGGTGTACACTTTCTATAGTCACTGTAACTGACTAGGTAACTCCTACCTGTCATGGATGCTCATTCACCTGGGGCCAGTTTCATAACCGTCACAATATCAAACGAAGTACATTTAAAAGTTATAAATACAACATGGATCGGTTCATTTTCGACTGCGTTAAGCTACAACCTGGGCTGACAACATGGCAGAATGGTATGCACACTTGCCTCCAATCTGTCTAGCCTGGGTTTGAATCCCGACCCAGTTATAAACTGCAAGCCCAGTGTTTCAGAGGCAGGGTGATTCATCAAGGTGTGTGCCGTCCCTCGAATGGATGTTAAAGTGGGCTTTCCATCTACCAATATTAGGTCATGGATGTTAAAGATCCCATAGTGTCCTTCGTGAAGAGTGTGCCGGTGATAGCTCGCACAGTAGTTAAATTACAGATTTCTGCCAAAACTATTACTGGGAAGGCAATGGCAAACTACTCAGTATCACCCTTGCTCAGGGAGTTGCTTCATCAGCATTGACGCTCTGACAGATTATGGTTATCACAAAGTTGAACAAACCATGTCAGCATTGTTAATAACTGTAGCCTAATCTGAAAGTCTTTGAACAACGGTTGTAGGGCAAGGTGGTCATTTAATTCAAGAAAAACCTTCATTTAGGATTGTGACCGAAAAATAACGTTTAATAATAAACTTCAGAGGTCCAAAATACGCTTAAATTTAATTATCTGTGGAGTTGACGTAATGTGTAAAGGAGTAGAGCATCCGCTCAATGGATAGAGCATTGATATGGAGAGAGAGAGGGGAGAGAGGGAGGGGAGAGAGAGGGGAGAGAGAGGGGAGAGAGAAAGAGAGGGAGAGTGAGGGGAGAGAGAGAGGGGAGAGTGAGGGGAGAGAGAGAGAGGGGAGAGAGAGGTGAGAGAGAGGTGAGAGAGAGGGGAGAGAGAGGGGAGAGAGAGGGGAGAGAGGAGTGAGAGGGAGAGAGAGGAGGAGAGAGAGAGGAGGGAGAGAGGGGGAGAGAGGGGAGGGAGAGACAGGAGTGGGAGGGGGGAGTTTCCTTCTGTAGACATCCTGTCCTCAGCATTCCTTCCCAGCCCATTGTTTGTCCAAGTCTCCCTCTATATTGTCCTTCACCTCCACTATTGCTGTCCCCCCCCTTCTCTCTGGTGTTCATTTTGTCCTGTCGTATCCTGATCTGTTCAGGGTTCCAGCTCTTCCATGAGCCTTGACTGAATTCAAAAAATATCAAAGGTTGGCAACCATTGTGCAGGCTTGATGGGCTGAATGGTTTCTTTCTGTGTTGGAATTCCTTGGAAGGGAAGTCATCTATTATATATTGCGAACTCGTTTGACCACAAAACCTTTCTCCACATAACTGCTGAATCATCAATAAACTTTTTCACAAACCTCATATGAGTGTTTAGATGTGTCTTTTTCAGTAATGGATTCTTTCTTGCCAACTCGCCATTGAGGCCAGCTTTGTGAAGGGAACGGGGTATATGTTGATTGATGAACACTGACCCCCATCTCGGACATACAGCCTTGCAGATCTTTCCAAGTCATTGGTGGATCTGACATCTCGAACCAGTTTCCTGCTTGCCCAGCTGCTGAGTTTGGATGGGCGACCTGATGTGGGTAGAGTCTGCATGGTATTATACATCTTCCTCCTCTTCATGATGGATTTCATTGTACACAAAGGGATAATGAGTGACTTTGAAATCTTCTTATAACCCTCTCCTAAACGGCGCTTCTCCACCACTTCATGTCTGACTTCTTTGGAAAGCTCCTTTGTCTTCATGTTTGCCTTGTCGTGGGGGAGATGAATTGTTAAGTTAAACCACTGATTACATACAGGTGAAACCTATTACACTTATTTTGTAACTTTTCAAACAAATAATTCCTCCTGCAGTGATTTCAGGTTCATTAGGCAAAGGGTATGAATACTTATGCAACTAAGAATCATCTGATTATCTCTGTTAATCGAACTTAATCACATTTTATGTTTTTTTGTTTTAGCTTTATCAGTTTGGAGTATTTTGTGAGTACCTTACATATTAAGTTTAATTTGAAAGCATCTTGAAATAAGCTCAGGTGGCATAAAAATGTGAAAAGTTTGGAGGGGGGGGGGGAAGGGAAGGGGGGATGAAAACTTTTGCAGACCACTGTATCCTGTGCTCATCGGAACATGAACGGGGTGTGCACATTGCAGAGCCGAACAAGTCATTCGGTTTGACTTACGCTCGCAATGGGTCGGATTTGGGAAGGATTGGGCCCTTTGTTGGGTACCTAATCCTATTAGTGGAACAAGGCCGGTGGAAAGCCACGCCTCTGACTTCTCGAGGAGATGCAAGGCGCTGTGCCAACCAATGGGGTATAATAAATCAATGGGAAACAATTGAAATCAGTGGCAATGATGTGAAGCAAAAGGATCAATGAGGATTGAAAGATCAAAACGCAGATGGACACCGATAAGCAAAAATGAGACCATATTTACATTGTACCTTGAAACGATTGTAAAATTTCTCCAAATGAGCGTCCATGTCGATCAGGTTCATTGGATAATTTTCATCACCTGAACAGAAATAGAAACAAGTACCTGCATGTATACATGTCATAAAAAAAAAAAATATATATATATATATATAAATATATAGATATATCGATGCACAATATATTAAGCACTGTTTATGTAAGCCGGTGTTTCTATGTCCATCTGTCTGTCTGTCTGTCTGTCTGTCTGTCTGTCTGGTGTATTTAATGGATCAAAGTTCTGTTTCTCTCGATGTTACACGACGTGGGTGTAGCCAAGGTTGTGGGGATGGGGGCGGTTCACCTCCACACCCTCCCACAAACACCATCCCTACTCACCCCATCCATCACTCGTGCCTTGGATATAAATTAGCTCCCCTCATCAGTGGTTAAAAAGCACAACTGACATGGAAATTAATCCTTTGCCAATAAGCCTACACACATTGTTTGAACAACAACTTGTAAACGAATGCAACATTGTCTTCACGATGAAAATAATTTTTTTGTGGGGTGGGGGGAGATACAAAGTCGAGGATCGTGGAGGAGCTCAAATATAGAATGGAACAGGGTGGAACAGAATAGAAGGAACAGTAGGAGAGGGAGAAACACACAAACAGCAGGGTTGGAGGAGAAAATAGAGGGAGACTTGGACAAATAAGGGATGGATGGGGAGGAATGAGGGGTAGGGGAGGATGCATGGGGTGGACAAGATGGATACAGAAGGAAACTCTCAGGAAGGAAAAACAAGAAATTTGGAAAGAGGTGGGATTAGGTTTGGTTAACAGGGGTTAAAAATATCATGGTTTTGGATGCTGATGGTGGTGAGATTGTGGTGAACACCTGACTTGCAGTTGCAGACTTTGAGGGAAGAATGAGATTGACCAGAATGTGGAAGTTGGTTCCACAGGTGAGGGGAAAAAAGAGGAAAGAATGATTAGGATTTTGGAAAGGTAGGCAGTGATTCTGCATTTTGGGAGTTTCACCAGAAATGGGTTGATAGTATGCCTGGTGTTGGCTGAATGGTTAGGGTGGTGGGCTTGGGATCCTACGACCCTGAGTTCAAATCCCACTCAGCTGTTGAAGTCATACCAGGTGTGGTTGACTCAGCCTGTCATCCTTCTAAGGTCGGCAAAATGAGTGCCAGCTTGCTGGTATCCTGTGTCGGAGTGGTGACCCGTCCAGGATTGTGCCCAATAGCCCAGGAGACTGCTTAAGCAGCACAGAGTATGGTCCAAATGGAAGGATGGTTGATAGTGGACCGCATGCACCCTGCAGAAACCTATGCGGGGGGGGGGGGTGCAAAGCACAGAAAGAGCAGAGAGTGCAAGGCCAGAAAGGAAGTGGAAGAACACAGAGAGGCCACCGATCTGTATCTGACGTGAAAGTGATATGCCCGTCGACTCAGCTTCATCGTGGAGGATTCCAATGACCATGAAAGCCTTAGTTTCCAGAAACTCAAGCTGAGCAAGATGTGAGAAAGGGGCACCAGCCTAAAGGGAAGAGCAGTACTCCATCAAGCTGTGGATGAAGGCCTAGCAGGTGGATTTGTATGACGGAGGATGCCCAGTAGGTAGCTGGCTTTGGAGACAAACTTTGAAATGTGATTTGCCCACGAAAGATCATAGCTGACAGTGAGACCCATGAGATTATAAGATTTTGTGAAGAAGGTGATCTTTGCCTTGTTTTGCACGTCCTTAAAGACCTCCATATCAGGTGCAGTGACAGCGTCCAGGTCGTGCTTGAATTTAAAGTGCCTTTCCATGAAGACGAGCAAAACCTTTCCAGATATGTTCCTCATTAGGCATTACCCCAAATGTTCTCTTCCCTACTCAAAAAACTTCATCTTATTTCCTCTTATTTCCTCCTCCTCACTTCAAAACAAATATTTTCGTTTGAAAAAAAACAAAGAAAATCATGAAATCATTCTGCCTCTATTTCCTTCCTTGGTTCATTCTATATTTCTTCCTTTCTCATTACCTCCGAATTGAACTAACATTCCTAAAAATTGAATCAATTTGCTTCTTATTTTAAAAGCTTTCAATAACATTTTATAATTTTTCATTTGCCTTTTTTCACTAAAACCCTACAGGTTCTTTTTCATAACTATTTATTGTCACGAAAACCCCACATGCAATTAAAAGATTAGCGAAAACTAAATCACGCCATATCACATGATAACAAACTAAATCACGCGATAACGAATTAAATCACGTGGTAACAAACTAAATCACTCGACAACAAAATAAATCACTCGGCAACGAACTAAATCATGCGATAACGAACTAAATCACGCCATATCACATGATAACAAACTAAATCACGCGATAACGAACCAAATCGCATGGTAGCAAACTAAATCACTCGACAACGAACTAAATCACTCGACAACAAACTAAATCAGGTGATAACAAACTAAATCACTCAACAACAAACTAAATCACTCAACAACAAACTAAATCAGACGATAACAAACTAAATCACTCGACAATGAACTAAATCCCTCAACAACGAACTAAATCCCTCAACAACGAACTAAATCACTCAACAACGAACTAAATCACTCAACAACGAACTAAATCACTCGACAACAAACTAAATCATGCGGTAACGAACTAAATCATGTGATAATGAACTAAATCACGCCATATCACATGATAACAAACTAAATCACGCGATAACGAACCAAATCGCATGGTAACAAACTAAATCACTCGACAACAAAATAAATCACTCGACAACGAACGAAATCATGCGATAACGAACTAAATCACGCCATATCACATGATAACAAACTAAATCACGCGATAACGAACCAAATCACTCGACAACGAACTAAATCACACGACAACAAACTAAATCAGGCGATAACAAACTAAATCACTCAACAACAAACTAAATCACTCAACAACGAACTAAATCATGCGATAACAAACGAAATCACTCAACAACGAACTAAATCCCTCAACAACGAACTAAATCACTCAACAACGAACTAAATCACTCGACAACGAACTAAATCACACGATACCAAACGAAATCATGTGACAATGAACAAAATCACTTGACAACAAACTAAATCACTCAACAACGAACTAAATCATGCGATAACAAACTAAATCACGCGACAATGAACTAAATCCCTCAACAACGAACTAAATCCCTCAACAACGAACTAAATCACTCAACAACGAACTAAATCACTCGACAACTAACTAAATCACTCGACAACAAACTAAATCACGCGATACCAAACAAAATCATGTGACAATGAACAAAATCACTCGACAACAAACTAAATCACTCGACAACAAACTAAATCACTTAACAACGAACTAAATCACTCGACAACAAACTAAATCACGTGACAACGAACAAAAATCACGCGACAACGAACTAAATCATGTGATAACAAACGAAATCACTTGACAACGAACAAAATCATGCGATAACCTAAATCACTCGACAACGAACTAAATCATGCGATAACAAACTAAATCACTTGACAACGAACTAAATCCCTCAACAACGAACTAAATCCCTCAACAATGAACTAAGTCACTCAACAACGAACTAAATCACTAGACAACGAACTAAATCACTCGACAACGAACTAAATCACGTGACAACAAACTAAATCACGCGATACCAAACGAAATCATGTGACAATGAACAAAATCACTCGACAAAAAACTAAATCACTCAACAACAAACTAAGTCACTTAACAACGAAATAAATCACTCGACAACAAACTAAATCACGTGACAACGAACAAAAATCACGCGACAACGAACTAAATCATGCGATAACAAACGAAATCACTCGACAACGAACGAAATCATGCGATAACCTAAATCACTCGATAACGAACTAAATCATGCGATAACAAACAAAATCACTCAACAACGAACTAAATCATGCGATAACAAACTAAATCACTCAACAACGAACTAAATCATGCAATAACAAACTAAATCACGCGACAACGAACTAAATTATGCGATAATAACCAAAATCACTCGACAACTAACTAAATCATGCGATAACAAACGGAATCACTCGACAACGAACTAAATCATGCAATAACAAACTAAATCACGCGACAACGAACTAAATCATGTGATAGCAAACTAAATCACTCGACAACGAACTAAATCACGTGATAACAAACTCAATCACGCGATACCGAGCTAAATCACGTGACAATGAACTAAATCATTCGACAACAAACGAAATCACTCGACAACGAACTAAATCACTCAACAACGAACTAAATCACTCGACAACAAAGTAAATTACTCGACAACAAACTAAATCATGCGACAACGAACTAAATCACGCGACAACAAACTAAATCACGGGACAACAAACGAATCACACGACAACGAACTAAATCAAGCGACAACGAACTAAATCATACAATAACGAACTAAATCACTCGACAACAAACTAAATCACTCGACAACGAACTAAATCACGTGAAAACGAACTAAATTACACGACAATGAACTAAATCTCATGATAACAAAATAAATCACTCGACAACAAACTAAATCATGCGACAAGCAACTAAATCACGCAAAAATTAACTAAATCACGTGACAACGAACTAAATCACGTGAAAACAAACGAAATCACTTAACAACAAACTAAATCACGTGATAATGAACTAAATCACGCAATAACAAACTAAATCATGCGATAAACTAAATCACTTCACAACAAACTAAGTCACTCAAAAACGAACTAAATCATGCAATAATGAACTAAACCACGTGATAACCTAAATCACGCGATAACAAACTAAATCACGTGATAACAAAATAAGTCACGCGATGACTAATAAATCACGTGATAACGAACAAAATTGCATGGTAACAAACTAAATCACGTGATGACAAACGAAATCACGTGATGACAAACTAAATCACGCGATAACAAACTAAAGCACGCGAAAACAAACTAAACCACACGACAATGAACTAAATCTAGCGATAACAAAATAAATCACGCGATAACAAATAAATCACGTGATAATGAACTAAATTGCATGGTAACAAACTAAATCACGTGATAACAAATGAAATCACATGATAACAAACGAAATCACATGATAATGAAGTAAATCACTCAACAACAAACTAAATCATGCCACAATGAACTAAATAACATGATAATGAACTAAATCATGCGATAACTAATGAAGTCACTTCACAACAAACTAAGTCACTCAACAATTAACTAATTCACACGATAATGAACTAAACCACATGATAACAAACTAAATCACACGACAATGAACTAAATCTCACGATAACAAAATAAATCACTCGACAACAAACTAAATCACGCAACAAGGAACTAAATCACGCAACAATGAACTAAATCACGTGACAACGAACAAAATCACGTGAAAACAAACGAAATCACTTAACAACAAATTAAATCACATGATAACGAACTAAATCACGCAATAACAAACTAAATCATGCGATAACAAACTAAGTCACTTCACAACAAACTAAGTCACTTCACAACAAACTAAGTCACTCAAAAACGAACTAAATCATGCAATAATGAACTAAACCACGTGATAACAAACGAAATCACGCGATAACAAACTAAATCAGGTGATAACAAAATAAGTCATGCGATAACAAACAATCGCGTGATAACAAAAGAAGTCACGCGATAATGAACTAAATCACGCGATGATGAACCAAATCACGCGATAACAAACTAAATCACGTGATAACAAAATAAATCACGCGATAACGAACTAAAATGCATGGTAACAAACTAAATAACGTGATAACAAACAAAATCACTTGACAATGAAATAAATCTCGCGATAAAATAAATCACGCGGTAACAAATAAATCATGCGATAACAAACTAAATTACATGGTAACAAACGAAATCACATGATAAACGAAATCACGTGATAACAAACTAAATCACGTGATAACAAACTAAACCACGTGATAATGAACTAAATCACGCGATAACAAATGAAACCATGTGATAACAAAGAAATCACGTGATGACAAACTAAATTGCATGGTAAGAAACTAAATCACTCGACAATGAACTAAATCACGTGATAACAAACTAAATTGCGTGGTAACAAACTAAATCACTCAACAATGAACTAAATCACGCGATAACAAACTAAATGGAATGATAACAAACAAACCACGTGATAACAAACTAAACCACGCAATAACAAACTAAATGAAATGATAACAAACTAAATCACGTGATAACAAATAAACCACGCGATAACGAACTAAATTGGATGGTAACAAACTAAATCACTCGACAATGAACTCATCTCGTGATAACAAACTAAATTACGTGATAACAAATTAAACCACATGATAACAAATAAATCACATGATAACGAACTAAATTGCATGGTGTGGAAGAAAAAAATAATTATATTAATGTACTCGCAATTATAATTGTTGCTGGTGCTTTATAAATTTAATTTTTATGCCACAAGTTGAATTGGCTGTCGGTTATGTTTCCTTTTACCCAAGAGTATTTTGACCTAAATGTTGATAAAAGGAATGTCTTGCTCTGGAACAAAGTGACCTGGTTGATATCACTGCAACTTTTGCCATGATTATGTCATTCTCTTTCATCCAATGGACACGTATTGCAGTTTGAGTTATTTTGCCTAATGCTTATCAGCCCCCTCCACTCCCACAAAAGCATAAAAATGCCAGGAAATGTAATCTTAGCTTAGTGCAAATCATTGTGGATGTTTACCATCTCAGTGGTTTGGACTCCGTGGTACCATGAAAGAATAAATGTTCTCTGCAATGTACTTTTCGTTATGGACAGTGAATTAATTGTTTCTTACCGATTGAGTAGTAGGATTTACACCGAGCCGGTTAACAACAAAATTCCACAACAGTGGTAACAAACCAAATCACTCGACAATGAACAAAATCACGCGATAACAAACTAAATTACGCGATAACAAACTAAACCATGTAATAAGAAATAAATCACGTGATAACGAACTAAATTACGTGATAACAAACTAAATCATGTAAAATCGAACTAAATCACGTGATAACAAACGAAATCACGTGATAACAGACGGAATCATGTGACAATGAACGAAACCACGTGATAACAAACTAAATTACGCGATAACAAACTAAATCACGTGATAACGAACTAAATTGCATGGTACCAAACAAAATCACGAGATAACGAACTTAATCACGCGACAATAAACTAAATTGTGTGATAACAAACTAAATCACGCGATAATGAACTAAATCACGTGGTAACAAACGAAATCACACAATAACGAACTAAATCACGCGATAACAAACTAAATCACACAAAAATGAACTAAATCACGTGATAACGAACTAAATTGCATGGTAACAAACTAAATCACACAATAACGAACTAAATCACGCGCTAACAAACTAAACCATGTGATAACAAACTAATTCACGTGATAATGAACTAAATCACGTGATAACAAAGTAAATCACCTGATAACAAACTAAATCATGCCGTACAACATAACAAAGTAAATCACGTGATAATGAACTAAATGATGTGATAACAAATCAATAACAAGGGTTCGATTATATACGGATCAACAGTCAAAATTTGTCACAAAGTAGGAATGAGAATGGATCGGATATGAGTAACATGGATTTAGCACCTTGTTACTCTTTCATTATATTTCCTTGTGAGGAGGAGACATTTACATTAACTTATGGATATCTGTGATTCTCGTTATTCGTCCCCAACCGGTATATCACTGGAGGGGATTAAATAGGTTTGCTCTTCATCTGTCCGTCTGTCCATCCTATCCCATCTGTCCGACTCTGTCGGTTTCCACCTGTGGTTTTCCAAACTTCTTTTTGCCATATTCTTTAACATATTCAAGTGAAATTTGGTACCTGCTTTTATTGTGATAAGTAAAAGAACAAATTTGAGTTTCAGGGAGTTTCGTCAATTTTTCACAGAGTTATGCCCTTTTTGGATTCAAAAACGATCACATATTATCCATGGGTCAGTGTTCAGCAGGTCTGACTCCACCCCTCTGCATTACACCCATCGTCTGGACAGCCGGCCTAATCCCACCCCAGTAAAATAGTGCACCGCCATTATATAAAGCAGCAAAGATCAGTTGGCATCAGGCTTTAGGCCTGGGTGTTAGTCATTGTGCCAGTGCAATCGGAACAAGAAAGAGCTATCAGAGATTGCAGACCTTTGCCAGGACTGGTTTTGTGTACTGGTGTGTTGTGTAATTAATAATAAACATAATTATAACTGCCACTTTATAACTGCTGGCAGTGATATGATGACGGGGTACCAAGATGTCCCGCTTTGATGAAACCCTGGTTTGATCGGACACCTGACCTTGACCCTGACCCATGATGTTTATTTTTTTATTCAACTGAATTTAGAATGAGATTAAAATAAATTAAATTCCAATCAAATGGAAGACCAAGTAGGTACGAGTCCTGCATTGGAGTGATCAGAAGGAACCAGAACAAGCAAAAAGAAAAGATGAAGTCATCAGGAGGAACCTGGATACGAGTCACATTTCAGCTGCTACTCCTCTACCCTCAAACCCATCCAGGTCCAGCCAAGTGAACCTCATTCAAACAAATATTAAAAAGGAAGGAAGATTAAAAAAATTAAATAATTCTGGCTGCCAGACCATGCATCCGATCAGATTGAAATTTAAACATATGTTCCCCGGGACACAGGACAAGCGGCTAAACCATGTGCAAGGTCCTCGTTTCCGGTACGCAGCACGTACGCTTGTGTGTACTCTCTTTCCTAATGACAGTTATTTGGTGCTTAAAGAAGTTTTAATATTGTTTTTTCACCAAATATTTGTAACATTTGTCTATTTCCTTTTCATGGCATGTAAAGTTCTGGGGGGGGGGATGGTCCTATGGTTTACCCCCCCCCCCGCCTCTCCATCCCCCAGGGATTTCCACCCATGTTGTTACTCCGTGTTTGAACTCCATGAACTCCTTTACTCCGAGTCGTGATGTTGTGAAACCAGGTGAGGAAACCTTTCGTTGTTTGTCATCATCACGAATATGCTCATCAGCGCAGGTGCTCACGGCGAACTGTCACACCTGGACGCGGTCACCTTTGGTCTCATGGTGCTCGGTTCGGCGCCGGCGTTTCCACACCAACCAGAACATCCGACCAATCTCGTGACATGTTTCGTGGAGACAAATCCGCTCGAACGTCCTTAATGAATCAGAGTGCATGTCTCGGTTGTCACGGATAATTAACACAAAAAGTCGGATCAAGACGTCGGGCATTTTTAATCATTGCGACTCAAACAGCCGCTCGCAGGTTCGAATCCAAATGTCGACAGGAATGTGTATTCGAACCGAGCACCGTGTCCAACTCACTAATCCTGTTAACGGGACAAATACCCGGAGAGAACAGAGCGCACAACGACACCTGCAACTGTCTGCAGCTTCTGTCCGTGCATGTATCAACAGACATAATGCTATGTATGATGGGTGTCTGTCTACAGGTTTTACCCTTTCTCTGTCTGGTCATTGATTTGAGCTTTCACGATCACGTGATGTTGTGCGTGACGTGCGTGACTCGCCATCGCTCTTTGTCTCTTCCTCTCCTGGGGAGTGCTTGCACTTTGCAAGCAGCTAGCGAGCGCTTGCCAAGCGAGCCGTTCCTTATCAATCTTTTCGAATGGAGTGCACGCTCTAGTGCCAACGCTGCCAAATCACTCTTTAGTCCAAGAGCATTAGGGTTTAACCTGGATATTTTTGGTAACAAGCTGATTTTTTCAGGAAAGGTCCAGGAATGTGTGTGAAATAACATACTAAAAGTCCTCATGAATCCTCCTTGAGCGTTTTCCGCAATCCAAGATGGCGTCCAAAATGGCCGCCATTTCATGTTTTTCTCTTAACTTTGCAAGTAGGTTTCCCCAAAACGCACTTTAGATGTCTAAATATATGTTTTGAAGTACAAGGAACTCAGTTACTTCTTCCTCCTCAAAAGTTTCAGATGAATCTTTACCTTACGCATGCACACACCTAGTTGCATCAGTCATTGTCTTCATCGTCGGATGCTGTATCTTCAATGTTGATGTCCTCTGAAGTTGGGGTAATATCATCGTCGGCATCTATAAGAGTTGGTGCTGTATTGTTGCAATTGAGACCACTGCATTTACTGCACATTGAGGTACAAAAGAGCCCAAGTTTCTTGCAGCTACATGTCATGCTTCTGCAACCATCTGGTTTACACCCACATGCCACCATGTTCAGCAAAGTGTCGGGTGCAACAGCAATGTCTGTTTCTACCGGGGTAAGAGTCCCGTCCTGAAATCACCAGCCCCTTTCTGTTGGAGATAAGGAGTTACCCCTCCATTCCTGGACGGTAAGATAGGCGCGTTATGAATGTTGCTTTGCTGCAGCACTAGTTGGAGGTAGACTTTCTAGCTGAAAGGATGAACTCAGGGAACTGCGACCGATTGCCCGTTTGTATGCGATGTGGCGGTAGTCATCAAGAGATTCAAAACTGCTGGCTCCATAAAGCTTAAGAATGAAGCCTTCCCCAGCTTTTTCCACCTCGTCATGGGTGCTTCCACTGTTTGTGAAGGTATCCAGCAAGTCGTAGTCCCGCTTCTTGTGCACCATGTTGAAAGCTTTACGCTTGCCCTGACGATAGATCGCAGAGACCGTGTCACATCCCGTCACAGCATGAAGAAACATCAAGTGATTTCTTGTGTCCCCTATGGCATGCTGAATCTCATGAATGTTGAAGACCGTGACAGGATTACTGCGGCATAGCATGTACACATCTGTGGAAGAGGTTGCCCGAGCAACTAGCATTACCAGTAAGTCTGTGTCCGTACCAACGACAGCAACTGGCACATGTTCTGACTCTGCCAGTGCGAGTGCTGTGGAGACAATCAGGGTGTCGGCGTCTGCTTCTGCCTGGACTTTTGGAAGAACTCAAGAGGTCTTATTGGTACTTGCGTGCTTCAGCATCTCTTAAGATGTATTCTAATGAGTTCCTCATACTTCAAAACATATATGTAGACATTTAAAGTGCGTTTTGGGGAAACCTGCTTGCAAAGTTATGAGAAAAACAGAAGAGGCGGCCATTTTGGACGCCATCTTGGATTGCGGAAAACGCTCAAGGAGGATTTATGAGGACTTTTAGTATGTTATTCTAGACATATTCCTGGACCTATCCTGAAAAAATCAGCTTGTTACCAAAAATGTCCAGGTTAGGGCCTATTTTGACCTAATGCTCTTGGACTACTTGGCGAGTGCTCTACAAGAAACTTGGGAACTGAACACAGCTCGGATGTTCGCACACGTCATCACTCACAGAGGAGCGCATTTCTGGCTGTTCGATGACGTGCTCTGACGGTGTACCTGGACTGCAGTGCACCTGCGTTGGCAACGCACCTGAACTAGGAGTGCACCTGGGTTGGTAGTGTACCTGGACTGCAGTGCACCTGGGTTGATAGTGTACCTGGACTGCAGTGCACCTGCGTTGGCAACGCACCTGAAATAGGAGTGCACCTGGGTTGGTAGTGTACCTGGATTGCAGTGCACCTGGGTTGGTAGTGTACCTGGATTGCAGTGCACCTGGGTTGGTAGTGTACCTGGATTGCAGTGCACCTGGGTTGGTAGTGTACCTGGATTGCAGTGCACCTGGGTTGGTAGTGTACCTGGACTGCAGTTCACCTGGGTTGGTAGTGTACCTGGACTGCAGTGCACCTGGGTTGGTAGTGTACCTGGGTTGGTAGTGTACCTGAACTGCAGTGCACCTGGGTTGGTAGTGTACCTGGACTAGGAGTGCACCTGGGTTGGTAGTGTACCTGGAATAGGAGTGCACCTGGGTTGGTAGTGTACCTGGACTAGGAGTGCACCTGGGTTGGTAGTGCACCTGGACGAACAGAACACCTGAGTTGGCATGAATTTAAATCAGCGTTCGTGAGGTTCATTGTCGGAAGTTGTGCAACTTGGAATTTCTCTGGGAATCCAACTTTGTCTCTCTACAAGGACGGACACGAAGATGGGTCTGTGGTGCGACCCGTGGGTGGACACGAAACGAATCCTCGATAAAATATTCGACCTGTCTGTCCACAAGCATCGGACGCAGCAATTTGCACATCGGAACGCACAGCAGACAGTACGCAAGGACTCCCTCGCAACAAGGTCGATTAGAAACCCAGATCGACACACCAAACTACACCAGGATAGGCGACGGAAATGTGACACCGTCTGTCCACTCGAGAATGTTGTCTCTCCCGCAGTTTGGCGCTTCATCAGTGAAGGTAACATTCAACAACCGATGCCGTGGTTAACTTGTCCCTCGAATCGCCATCGATTATCATGTTTAAGGTGAAACTGGATGGCAATTAAATCCAAATATTTATCTGTTCCCTTGTCCACACCCTGAATGAATACACGGTTTCCTTGTCCACACCCTGAATGAATGTACGGTTCCCTTGTCCACACCCTGAATGAATGTACAGTTCCCTTGTCCACACCCTGAATGAATGTACAGTTCCCTTGTCCACACCCTGAATGAATGTACGGTTTCCTTGTCCACACCCTGAATGAATGTACGGTTTCCTTGTCCACACCCTGAATGAATGTACGGTTTCCTTGTCCACACCCTGAATGAATGCACGGTTTCCTTGTCCACACTCTGAATGAATGTACGGTTCCCTTGTCCACACCCTGAATGAATGCACGGTTTCCTTGTCCACACCCTGAATGAATGTACAGTTCCCTTGTCCACACCCTGAATGAATGTACAGTTCCCTTGTCCACACCCTGAATGAATGTACAGTTCCCTTGTCCACACCCTGAATGAATGTACAGTTCCCTTGTCCACACCCTGAATGAATGTACGGTTTCCTTGTCCACACCCTGAATGAATGTACAGTTTCCTTGTCCACACCCTGAATGAATGTACGGTTTCCTTGTCCACACCCTGAATGAATGTACGGTTTCCTTGTCCACACCCTGAATGAATGTACAGTTCCCTTGTCCACACCCTAAATGAATGTACGGTTTCCTTGTCCACACTCTGAATGAATGTATGGTTTCCTTGTCTACACCCTGAATGAATGTACAGTTTCCTTGTCCACACCCTGAATGAATGTACGGTTTCCTTGTCCACACTCTGAATGAATGTACGGTTTCCTTGTCCACACCCTGAATGAATGTACGGTTTCCTTGTCCACACCCTGAATGAATGTACGGTTTCCTTGTCCACACCCTGAATGAATGTACGGTTTCCTTGTCCACACCCTGAATGAATGTACAGTTCCCTTGTCCACACCCTAAATGAATGTACGGTTTCCTTGTCCACACCCTGAATGAATGTACGGTTTCCTTGTCCACACCCTGAATGAATGTACAGTTCCCTTGTCCACACCCTGAATGAATGTACGGTTTCCTTGTCCACACCCTGAATGAATGTACGGTTTCCTTGTCCACACTCTGAATGAATACACGGTTTCCTTGTCCACACTCTGAATGAATACACGGTTTCCTTGTCCACACCCTGAATGAATGTACGGTTTCCTTGTCCACACCCTGAATGAATGTACGGTTTCCTTGTCCACACCCTGAATGAATGTACGGTTTCCTTGTCCACACCCTGAATGAATGTACGGTTTCCTTGTCCACACTCTGAATGAATGTACGGTTTCCTTGTCCACACCCTGAATGAATGTACGGTTTCCTTGTCCACACCCTGAATGAATGTACGGTTTCCTTGTCCACACCCTGAATGAATGTACGGTTTCCTTGTCCACACCCTGAATGAATGTACAGTTCCCTTGTCCACACCCTGAATGAATGTACGGTTTCCTTGTCCACACCCTGAATGAATGTACGGTTTCCTTGTCCACACCCTGAATGAATGTACAGTTCCCTTGTCCACACCCTGAATGAATGTACGGTTTCCTTGTCGACACTCTGAATGAATGTACGGTTTCCTTGTCCACACCCTGAATGAATGTACGGTTTCCTTGTCCACACCCTGAATGAATGTACGGTTTCCTTGTCCACACCCTGAATGAATGTACGGTTTCCTTGTCCACACCCTGAATGAATGTACGGTTTCCTTGTCCACACCCTGAATGAATGTACAGTTCCCTTGTCCACACCCTGAATGAATGTACGGTTTCCTTGTCCACACTCTGAATGAATGTACGGTTTCCTTGTCCACACCCTGAATGAATGTACGGTTTCCTTGTCCACACCCTGAATGAATGTACGGTTTCCTTGTCCACACCCTGAATGAATGTACAGTTCCCTTGTCCACACCCTGAATGAATGTACGGTTTCCTTGTCCACACCCTGAATGAATGTACGGTTTCCTTGTCCACACCCTGAATGAATGTACAGTTTCCTTATCCACACCCTGAATGAATGTACGGTTTCCTTGTCCACACCCTGAATGAATGTACAGTTTCCTTGTCCACACCCTGAATGAATGTACGGTTTCCTTGTCCACACTCTGAATGAATGTACGGTTTCCTTGTCCACACCCTGAATGAATGTACGGTTTCCTTGTCCACACCCTGAATGAATGTACGGTTTCCTTGTCCACACCCTGAATGAATGTACGGTTTCCTTGTCCACACCCTGAATGAATGTACCGTTCCCTTGTCCACACCCTGAATGAATGTACGGCTTCCTTGTCCACACCCTGAATGAATGCACGGTTTCCTTGTCCACACCCTGAATGAATGTACAGTTCCCTTGTCCACACCCTGAATGAATGTACGGTTTCCTTGTCCACACCCTGAATGAATGTACGGTTTCCTTGTCCACACCCTGAATGAATGTACGGTTTCCTTGTCCACACCCTGAATGAATGTACGTTTCCTTGTCCACACCCTGAATGAATGTACCGTTCCCTTGTCCACACCCTGAATGAATGTACGGCTTCCTTGTCCACACCCTGAATGAATGCACGGTTTCCTTGTCCACACCCTGAATGAATGTACAGTTCCCTTGTCCACACCCTGAATGAATGTACGGTTTCCTTGTCCACACCCTGAATGAATGTACGGTTTCCTTGTCCACACCCTGAATGAATGTACAGTTCCCTTGTCCACACCCTGAATGAATGTACGGTTTCCTTGTCCACACCCTGAATGAATACACGGTTTCCTTGTCCACACCCTGAATGAATGTACGGTTTCCTTGTCCACACCCTGAATGAATGTACGGTTTCCTTGTCCACACTCTGAATGAATGTACGGTTTCCTTGTCCACACCCTGAATGAATGTACGGTTTCCTTGTCCACACCCTGAATGAATGTACGGTTTCCTTGTCCACACCCTGAATGAATGTACCGTTCCCTTGTCCACACCCTGAATGAATGTACGGTTTCCTTGTCCACACCCTGAATGAATGTACGGTTTCCTTGTCCACACCCTGAATGAATGTACAGTTTCCTTGTCCACACCCTGAATGAATGTACGGTTTCCTTGTCCACACCCTGAATGAATGTACGGTTTCCTTGTCCACACTCTGAATGAATGTACGGTTTCCTTGTCCACACCCTGAATGAATGTACGGTTTCCTTGTCCACACCCTGAATGAATGTACGGTTTCCTTGTCCACACCCTGAATGAATGTACGGTTTCCTTGTCCACACCCTGAATGAATGTACCGTTCCCTTGTCCACACCCTGAATGAATGTACGGCTTCCTTGTCCACACCCTGAATGAATGCACGGTTTCCTTGTCCACACCCTGAATGAATGTACAGTTCCCTTGTCCACACCCTGAATGAATGTACGGTTTCCTTGTCCACACCCTGAATGAATGTACGGTTTCCTTGTCCACACCCTGAATGAATGTACGGTTTCCTTGTCCACACCCTGAATGAATGTACGGTTTCCTTGTCCACACTCTGAATGAATGTACGGTTTCCTTGTCCACACCCTGAATGAATGTACGGTTTCCTTGTCCACACCCTGAATGAATGTACGGTTTCCTTGTCCACACCCTGAATGAATGTACGGTTTCCTTGTCCACACCCTGAATGAATGTACCGTTCCCTTGTCCACACCCTGAATGAATGTACGGCTTCCTTGTCCACACCCTGAATGAATGCACGGTTTCCTTGTCCACACCCTGAATGAATGTACAGTTCCCTTGTCCACACCCTGAATGAATGTACGGTTTCCTTGTCCACACCCTGAATGAATGTACGGTTTCCTTGTCCACACCCTGAATGAATGTACGGTTTCCTTGTCCACACCCTGAATGAATGTACGGTTTCCTTGTCCACACCCTGAATGAATGTACCGTTCCCTTGTCCACACCCTGAATGAATGTACGGCTTCCTTGTCCACACCCTGAATGAATGCACGGTTTCCTTGTCCACACCCTGAATGAATGTACAGTTCCCTTGTCCACACCCTGAATGAATGTACGGTTTCCTTGTCCACACCCTGAATGAATGTACGGTTTCCTTGTCCACACCCTGAATGAATGTACAGTTCCCTTGTCCACACCCTGAATGAATGTACGGTTTCCTTGTCCACACCCTGAATGAATACACGGTTTCCTTGTCCACACCCTGAATGAATGTACGGTTTCCTTGTCCACACCCTGAATGAATGTACGGTTTCCTTGTCCACACTCTGAATGAATGTACGGTTTCCTTGTCCACACCCTGAATGAATGTACGGTTTCCTTGTCCACACCCTGAATGAATGTACGGTTTCCTTGTCCACACCCTGAATGAATGTACCGTTCCCTTGTCCACACCCTGAATGAATGTACGGTTTCCTTGTCCACACCCTGAATGAATGTACGGTTTCCTTGTCCACACCCTGAATGAATGTACAGTTTCCTTGTCCACACCCTGAATGAATGTACGGTTTCCTTGTCCACACCCTGAATGAATGTACGGTTTCCTTGTCCACACTCTGAATGAATGTACGGTTTCCTTGTCCACACCCTGAATGAATGTACGGTTTCCTTGTCCACACCCTGAATGAATGTACGGTTTCCTTGTCCACACCCTGAATGAATGTACGGTTTCCTTGTCCACACCCTGAATGAATGTACCGTTCCCTTGTCCACACCCTGAATGAATGTACGGCTTCCTTGTCCACACCCTGAATGAATGCACGGTTTCCTTGTCCACACCCTGAATGAATGTACAGTTCCCTTGTCCACACCCTGAATGAATGTACGGTTTCCTTGTCCACACCCTGAATGAATGTACGGTTTCCTTGTCCACACCCTGAATGAATGTACGGTTTCCTTGTCCACACCCTGAATGAATGTACGGTTTCCTTGTCCACACCCTGAATGAATGTACCGTTCCCTTGTCCACACCCTGAATGAATGTACGGCTTCCTTGTCCACACCCTGAATGAATGCACGGTTTCCTTGTCCACACCCTGAATGAATGTACAGTTCCCTTGTCCACACCCTGAATGAATGTACGGTTTCCTTGTCCACACCCTGAATGAATGTACGGTTTCCTTGTCCACACCCTGAATGAATGTACAGTTCCCTTGTCCACACCCTGAATGAATGTACGGTTTCCTTGTCCACACCCTGAATGAATACACGGTTTCCTTGTCCACACCCTGAATGAATGTACGGTTTCCTTGTCCACACCCTGAATGAATGTACGGTTCCCTTGTCCACACCCTGAATGAATGTACGGTTTCCTTGTCCACACCCTGAATGAATGTATGGTTTCCTTGTCCACACCCTGAATGAATGTACGGTTTCCTTGTCCACACCCTGAATGAATGTACGGTTTCCTTGTCCACACCCTGAATGAATGTACGGTTTCCTTGTCCACACCCTGAATGAATGTACGGTTTCCTTGTCCACACCCTGAATGAATGTACGGTTTCCTTGTCCACACCCTGAATGAATGTACGGTTTCCTTGTCCACACCCTGAATGAATGTACGGTTTCCTTGTCCACACTCTGAATGAATGTACGGTTTCCTTGTCCACACCCTGAATGAATGTACGGTTTCCTTGTCCACACCCTGAATGAATGTACGGTTTCCTTGTCCACACCCTGAATGAATGTACAGTTCCCTTGTCCACACCCTGAATGAATGTACGGTTTCCTTGTCCACACCCTGAATGAATGTACGGTTTCCTTGTCCACACCCTGAATGAATGTACAGTTTCGTTGTCCACACCCTGAATGAATGTACGGTTTCCTTGTCCACACTCTGAATGAATGTACGGTTTCCTTGTCCACACCCTGAATGAATGTACGGTTTCCTTGTCCACACCCTGAATGAATACACGGTTTCCTTGTCCACACCCTGAATGAATGTACGGTTTCCTTGTCCACACCCTGAATGAATGTACGGTTTCCTTGTCCACACTCTGAATGAATGTACGGTTTCCTTGTCCACACCCTGAATGAATGTACGGTTTCCTTGTCCACACCCTGAATGAATGTACGGTTTCCTTGTCCACACCCTGAATGAATGTACGGTTTCCTTGTCCACACCCTGAATGAATGTACAGTTCCCTTGTCCACACCCTGAATGAATGTACAGTTCCCTTGTCCACACCCTGAATGAATGTACGGTTTCCTTGTCCACACTCTGAATGAATGTACGGTTTCCTTGTCCACACCCTGAATGAATGTACGGTTTCCTTGTCCACACCCTGAATGAATGTACGGTTTCCTTGTCCACACCCTGAATGAATGTACAGTTCCCTTGTCCACACCCTGAATGAATGTACGGTTTCCTTGTCCACACCCTGAATGAATGTACGGTTTCCTTGTCCACACCCTGAATGAATGTACAGTTCCCTTGTCCACACCCTGAATGAATGTACAGTTCCCTTGTCCACACCCTGAATGAATGTACGGTTTCCTTGTCCACACCCTGAATGAATGTACGGTTTCCTTGTCCACACCCTGAATGAATGTACAGTTCCCTTGTCCACACTCTGAATGAATGTACAGTTCCCTTGTCCACACCCTGAATGAATACACGGTTTCCTTGTCCACACCCTGAATGAATGTACGGTTTCCTTGTCCACACTCTGAATGAATGTACGGCTTCCTTGTCCACACCCTGAATGAATGCACGGTTTCCTTGTCCACACCCTGAATGAATGTACAGTTCCCTTGTCCACACCCTGAATGAATACACGGTTTCCTTGTCCACACTCTGAATGAATGTACGGTTTCCTTGTCCACACCCTGAATGAATACACGGTTTCCTTGTCCACACCCTGAATGAATGTACAGTTCCCTTGTCCACACCCTGAATGAATACACGGTTTCCTTGTCCACACTCTGAATGAATGTACGGTTTCCTTGTCCACACCCTGAATGAATACACGGTTTCCTTGTCCACACTCTGAATGAATACACGGTTTCCTTGTCCACACTCTGAATGAATGTACGGTTTCCTTGTCCACACCCTGAATGAATGTACGGTTTCCTTGTCCACACCCTGAATGAATACACGGTTTCCTTGTCCACACCCTGAATGAATGTACGGTTTCCTTGTCCACACCCTGAATGAATACACGGTTTCCTTGTCCACACTCTGAATGAATACACGGTTTCCTTGTCCACACCCTGAATGAATGTACGGTTTCCTTGTCCACACCCTGAATGAATGTACGGTTTCCTTGTCCACACCCTGAATGAATGTACGGTTTCCTTGTCCACACCCTGAATGAATGTACGGTTTCCTTGTCCACACCCTGAATGAATGTACAGTTCCCTTGTCCACACCCTGAATGAATGTACAGTTCCCTTGTCCACACCCTGAATGAATGTACGGTTTCCTTGTCCACACTCTGAATGAATGTACGGTTTCCTTGTCCACACCCTGAATGAATGTACGGTTTCCTTGTCCACACCCTGAATGAATGTACGGTTTCCTTGTCCACACCCTGAATGAATGTACAGTTCCCTTGTCCACACCCTGAATGAATGTACGGTTTCCTTGTCCACACCCTGAATGAATGTACGGTTTCCTTGTCCACACCCTGAATGAATACACGGTTTCCTTGTCCACACTCTGAATGAATACACGGTTTCCTTGTCCACACCCTGAATGAATACACGGTTTCCTTGTCCACACTCTGAATGAATACACGGTTTCCTTGTCCACACCCTGAATGAATGTACGGTTTCCTTGTCCACACCCTGAATGAATACACGGTTTCCTTGTCCACACTCTGAATGAATACTGGACTAAAACCCTCTACCCATGTGAGCACTGCTGTTCCCCTTGTGCGTGGTGATGCCATTTACGAGCCGGGTTCAAGCCTCAACGTCGGAAAACGAGCACTTGTCCAGTCGCACCCACTGGAAGTCTTGGTACTTGGACAGAATGAGACAACGGGTGAGTACGCTCCGATGGACAAGGAACTGTTTATTCGGACAAAGTCTGTAGACGTGCACCATCCTCCTGACCGTCTGTTTACCTGTCCGCGCAACAATCATTGGTACATTCCGAGGTTAGACGACCGTTTCTCCTGAACGGCGTGTTCACATGACGTCATTGCGTTCGATTCCCATAGAATATATAATTTAAATAACACGTGACCCTTTCGTGCAAGAAATACCAACCAATCAAATGGTTCTGCAGACCCGAGGAATTGGTCATCCCGGTCGATCAATGTCGAGTTCCTGTTAATAAGGCTGAACAGCGTTGAACACCTGTCCTCCTACCTGGATGTTGGTTGCATCATTTCTGATGGAATTCCCCCCTGGAGGTGAGGACAGGAATCTGGAATTTGGTGAAGGTGGCAAGACCCGACAGTCTACTGAGCAAAATGTGATCAGACGGGACACCGAGCTTAACGTGCCATCCGAGGGACGGCGTACTCCCTGATGCATCGCCCTGGATGTGAATTATCAGTTTATATTTCGAGTCGGGAATCGAACCCACAGCAGGCAGCTTTACGGGCAGTTGCATCAACGCAACATGCGTCGTATCTGGACCCTTCCTGATCTATAACCGCCCTGTTGAGCTCCCACCAATGACGGTCTTCCGAGGAGACGAGATGAGGGGTAAAAACGGCGAAGAATCCCTGAATTGCGGTCACGAAGGGTCGTCGTGTGGACCCCGCACGTGAAAGAAGAGCTCGTCACTCACACGGCACGTGTGCACCACCCTGGACCTTCCCGATCCGTGTCCCGGGTTCGATCCCCCTTCCCGTCTCAGTTCCCTCCCTCCCCCGTCCCCCCTCGCCCCTCGGTACCGCGCACCTCGCGCCATTCATCAGATCCATTTCCCGCGAGGGCCGCGCGCATTACGCGCCATTTCCACGCGCAAATGGATCATGAATGTTCCAGGTCACACATGGCGCGCGCCGCGGCAATTGACGATCAAATTGGGGCGACTCGTCTCTTAGTGATCCTGCATTAATGGGAACCAAGCGGGGGGGATGGAGGGAGGGGGGAGGGGGAGGGGGATAGAGAAGGTAAATAAATCGAGTAGATGATGTGTGAGGCGATGAGAGAGAGGAGGATGACGCGAGATATCACATTTCCTTGGAGAGGAAGAAGAGTAAATCAATTAAGGATGCGGGATGTAGGGGGAGGGGCATAATGGGGGTGAGGATAAGGAGGGGGCATGCTATCTATTGTAATGGTCATGAAGAGAGAGAGAGAGAGAGAGAGAGAGAGAGAGAGAGAGAGAGAGAGAGAGAGAGAGAGAGAGAGAGAGAGAGAGAGAGAGAGAGAGAGAGAGAGAGAGAGAGAGAGAGAGAGAGAGAGAGAGAGAGAGAGAGAGAGAGAGAGAGAGAGAGAGAGAGAGTGGAGGGAGAGTGGAGGGAGAGTGGAGAGAGAGTGGAGAGAGAGGGGAGAGAGAGGGGAGAGAGAGGAGAGAGAGGAGAGTGGGGAGAGAGTGGAGAGAGAGTGGAGAGAGAGTGGAGAGAGAGTGGAGAGAGAGTGGAGAGAGAGTGGAGAGAGTGGAGAGAGTGGAGAGAGAGGAGAGTGGGGAGAGAGTGGAGAGAGAGTGGAGAGAGAGTGGAGAGAGAGTGGAGAGAGAGTGGAGAGAGAGTGGAGAGGGAGTGGAGAGAGAGTGGAGAGAGAGTGGAGAGAGAGTGGAGAGAGAGAGGGGAGAGAGTGGAGAGAGAGAGAAGAGAGAGTGGAGAGAGAGTGGAGAGAGGGTGGAGAGAGTGGAGAGAGTGGAGAGAGAGGAGAGGGGGGAGAGAGTGGAGAGAGAGTGGAGAGAGAGGGGAGGGAGGGTGGAGAGAGAGTGGAGAGAGAGTGGAGAGGGAGTGGAGAGAGAGTGGAGAGAGAGTGGAGAGAGAGTGGAGAGAGAGAGGGGAGAGAGTGGAGAGAGAGAGAAGAGAGAGTGGAGAGAGAGTGGAGAGAGAGAGTGGAGAGAGTGAGAGTTGTTGGTTCGAGGGAAAACAGGACGAGTTTGTGTATTGTGTAAAACCAATTTCGAAGCGCTCCATTGCTCCCCCACTCCCACCGCCATTCTCCCCTTTCTCTGCCCTCTCTGTCCCACCAAGCGGATGAAATGGAGAGGATTTTCAGCATGGCCCCCTCCCCCTCGAGCAGCACGACCCCCTACCTCCCTAACGCTCCAGCCGAGCGGTTCGAATAGAGAGGATTTCTCTCCACAAATGACTTTCTATTGACGGACGCGCGCTCGCCAGACGCTGCTCGTGTTTTCACATCAAACGTTTCGCAATCTCCGAGCTCTTCAACGACACACCGACCTCTTCTTCTTCTTCGTCCCATACGTCTTCATTTGAAACATATTGGCTGCACGACGGGGCGAGCTGGCAATGGCCAAGGTCTCCTTTGAAAAAGGCACTTCCATCCCGGGATCATTGAACTGACATTTGTCTCTTTAAACCGCCACATGAGCAGAGACCCTCACGAGACCCGGGCGGCTAATAACTAAGATGGACCATTTGTGTTAATCACGGCAACATTACAGTGGCGACACCGCAGGGACGTCGAAGCCTATTAAATGATCGTCCGTCGCTGTGGGATGCAACATCTGCTGCTCCGATGCGCATTTATAGGGTGAACACGAAAACGAACACACACACACACACACACACACACACACACACACACACACACACACACACACACACACACACACACACACACACACACACACACACACACACACACACACACACACACACACACACACACACCTGCCCGTCCGTGCACACCTGTCCAACAGAACGCGTGCCTCACGTAATTATTATCCCTTTGTAAACGTACGCCAGCAGCTTCCACGGGCGAGTGTAATCACATGGGACAGCCGGCTTGGTGCACGTTCGCATTGCTCAGATATTAAGCGAATACCGCGAAGGAGGTTCGAATCCTGAACTGAGAGTCCAGTCGCATTGAGTGAGTTTGAATGTTCTCCGTCCCCAAGGACTATACTGTCTGTGATTGTTCGTTACGTCATCGTGGATTGGTCTTTGGACGGTGATGTCCCCATGGAGGAAACTTTACAATATTATTAGTTGCGGGGGGGGGGGGGGATTCTCAGGATGAGGTCCTCTGTACAGGTTCCATAAAGTGGGGTCCTCATGAAATGGTCATCACAATCACATCCTGATGGAGAGATGTTAACGGAGGGCTCATGCATCCATGGTTCAGAACAGGTTCGATACCCAGAGGAATGCCACTGTGGTCTGATGGTGGTGACGTCACCCAGGTTAGAGGTTGGACGTTGGAGCACGGAGGACCCGGTGGCTTGTAGGCGGAGAGGTGCCTCATGGTATACTGCTGCGTACTTCCCGCTGAACCGTCTCCTCGTGGATTCATTCCCTGTAGACTGAAAGGATGCCCCAGTGGAGTTCCTCCAATAGAAATTGGTGGACATGAGGTATGGGAGACAGTTTATGTGGATGATCAGATTATTAAATATGTCGATTTTTCATTCTCCATGAAGGATCATAGACATAGAACTCTGTGTAGTTTTGAAGGATCGGGAGTTAGGGACATTGAAGGAAGGATAAACGATATTGTATCGGGTCATGGCAGGAGGAAGTTGGTTGTGGTACACCTCGGTGTGAATGATGGAGGGAAAGTTTACTCAGAGGTTTTGAAAAATAGATACAGGACATAGGGGAGGTGGCTGAAAACAAAGGGTTGTGAGGTCATGTTTTCTGGGATTCTCCCAAGATTAGGAAACAATAGAGAAATTATAAACAGAGCAATAGACATCATCCAATGGCTGGAAGAATGGTGTGGGGAGGAAGGTTTTACATTCAGGAATCAGAGGGAATCATTTAGGGGACAAAGGGAGTGTTTCCAGGGTGATGGCCACATGTTAAATAGAAAAGGGACAGCAAGGAGCGTAGTGGGGATTGAGGAAGAAATTCAGGCTTTTTTTAGGTCAGCTGAGGGTGGGGAAGCTGTTAAGGAAGTAACGGATGTAATTGTGATGAGTAAGGCCAGGCAGGAAAATACAATTTCAGGAAGGGAAAGGTTAAATATATTCTATACCAATGTCAGAAGTTTAAATCATAAGATGAAAGCTTGAAGCCAAAGTAGATGGCGAGGAGTACGATATAGTTGCAGTGAGTGAGACATGGTTTAAGGAGGAGAGTCACTGGAAGACAGGATTAGAAGGCTACAAGGTGTCTCGGTGTGATAGGAAGGAGAGAATAGGAGGAGGAGTAGCAATCTGGGTAAAGGACAGCCTTGCATCAAGAGAAAGGGGTGACATTAAAGAAGGAATAAATGTTGAGGATTCTGTATGGGTAGAGATTAGTGATTGTAAAAACAGTAAGATACTGGTAGGATGCTTTTGTAGGGCTCCAGGCAAGCCTGGTGTTAGCTTAGTGGTTGGGGTGGTAGCTTGGGATCCTAGGGTCCTGAGTTCAAGTCCCGTTGGGCCACTGAATTAATTAATACACCAGGAGGTTGACTCAGCCGGTCATCCTTCCGAGGTCGGCAAAATGAGTACCAGTGCACTGGTAAGGGGAAGACTGCATCAGCGGCATAGCCGCGTCCCAACCAATGATGCAACCGGCAGCCACAGGCTGCACTCAATAGAGAGAGAGGGAGGGCTCCATGTGTGAAGGAAGAGGAGGAAGGAGGAGTACATGAAGAATTCAAAGGGGAATGTGGTAAGGGAAGAGTATTGATTATGGGGGATTTTAACTTGCCAGGGATAGATTGGGTCCAGGAACAGGGAAAGGGAAGAGTAGAGGAGGATTTCCTTGTTTTAGTCCAGGATTGCTTTTAAATCCAGTTTGTAGATAAGCCCACGAGGAGGAGTGCAGTGTTAGACCTCCTTTTAAGGAACAATCCCAATATGGTGGAGGAGGTGGAGGTAGGAGAGCATTTCGGAGCAAGTGATCATAACATCGTGTGTGCAAAGATTCTGTTAAGGGTGAGAGTTCAGGATGGTGGGGTAAGGCTAATAGATTTCACAAACCTTGAGTGTATGAGGAGAGAGTTGGGTGATGTAGATTGGGAGACTCTAACAACAGGACAATCAGCATCAGAGAAACGGGAAACCTTCAAGGATCAAATGTGCAGAGTGAAGAGTAAGTACATTCCAATGAGGTGTAAAACTAGAAGCAGAAAGAGGCCAGGGTGGTTGAGTAGTGAGATAAGGAACGTTATTAAGGAGAAACAGAAGGTATTTATTAGGTACTAGCAAACACCACCTGTCGCTTCACTGATGGGAATACTAAAAGGGGGGAGAGAGAGAGGGGGAGAGAGAGAGAGAGAGAGAGAGAGAGAGAGAGAGAGAGAGAGAGAGAGAGAGAGAGAGAGAGAGAGAGAGAGAGAGAGAGAGAGAGAGAGAGAGAGAGAGAGAGAGAGAGAGAGAGAGAGAGAGAGAGAGAGAGAGAGAGAGAGAGAGAGAGAGACAGACAGACAGACAGACAGACAGACAGACAGACAGACAGACAGACAGACAGACAGACAGACAGACAGAGACAGAGAGAGAGAGAGAGAGAGAGAGAGAGAGAGAGAGAGAGAGAGAGAGAGAGAGAGAGAGAGAGAGAGAGACAGAGACAGAGACGTACAGAGAGAGAGAGAGTACAGAGAGAGAGAGTACAGAGAGAGAGAGAGTACAGAGAGAGACATAGAGAGAGACAGAGAGAGAGAGGGAGAGAGAGGGAGAGAGAGGGAAAGAGAGGGAGAGAGAGGGAGAGAGAGGGAGAGAGAGGGAGAGAGAGGGAGAGAGAGAGAGAGAGAGAGGTGGAAGGGGGATGGAGGGGAGCGAGGAGGGGTGGGGGAGCGAGGAAGTGGGGGGGAAGGGAAGGCAGACACGCGGTGGAGCGTTAATTACGATTCAAACTGTCTCATCAAAATGATTCTGTATAGAATTACAATGAAGATTGAAACAAAATAATCTCTGAAATCCAATTTCTTATGGTCAAACTATAAATACCACCCAGAGACAAACACTGCCATTACACGTCTGGAGACAAACACTGCCCGAACATAAACACTACCCGGACACTCGGCAAGTGGCTCAAGTAATCAAGCAAGCACTCCAATTAAATGGTTGATAAGGAATGGCTGGCTTGGCAAGCGATTAGCGATCGCTGATCCATAATTTTAAACATCTTGTGGAGACGCCCAAAATGTCAAACTATGTCCAAATTAGACAAATGAACACTTTTTTTGCAGTGGGACATGCTGCTAAGTTCATTTCTAGAGCGTAAATTTTGTAAATCAGCTTAGTTTAAAATATCTATATATTAATATTGAAGGACCAATTTTGTGCTCCTCCTGGCGGTCGCGTCACGTTTTTCTCGGTACTGTGACCTGGACTGAAAGAAACTTCATACCTGTAAGAGTGCATCGCACATAGTGGCAATAGTCAACTTTCAACTCTGAAGCAGAATAAACACTTTTCGTTGAGATGGGGGTGAGGAGTGAAGAGGCGGGGGGCAAGGAAAGCAAATTTTTAGGCGGAGGTGGGCAAATTGAAAGCGGGAGACGGGGAATTGGGGCGGGGGCTGGGTTGAATGAGGCGGAGTTGAGTGCGAGGGGTGGAAAGGGGGTGGGGGCCCGGGGGCAAGTGGGGCGGAGAATCAAAAGACGGGTGCGGGGAGTGAAGAGGCGGGGCTGGGGTAATTACATTTTTGGGCGGGGGTAAGCAAATTGAATGGGGCAAGGGGCAGGGGATGAGTAGGCGGGGGCAAGCACACCCTGTCCAGTCCATGTCTCTCGAGTGTGTGTGAGCTGGTGAGGGTGGTTGAATGAACGGAATCCGTCTGTGACGGGGTTTTAGTTAGTTCAAATGGTTATGGCATGTGCAGAAATGAAATGAAGCCACAAACACTGGCGTCTCCGGGGGTTTAAAAGCATTGAAATGTATCCAGTGATTCATAGTGACGATGAACAGATATTCAATGATATGAATGACGAAAGTGAAAAAAAACAAAAATTTTATCATTAAGACATCTTTGAGGCCTGTTCCAACTGAAGACATTGTTGAGCAGGCCAAACAAAATGGTGAATTAAGACCCCAGCGAGGGAAAGTGAGGTGGCCAAGGATGTGACTGATGAAGGATATAATTAAATAAGGCCGTTGATTATCTTCAAATTGAAAAGGGGTGTTTTAATTAACTCAAACACGCAATTTTCACTCTTGCACTCCCTTGGAGTGTTCTTAGTATTCATGCAAAGTTTCAGGCTACTAGGTTTCATGGTTTTAGAGTTATGGAGGACACACATACACACACACACACACACACACACACACACACACACTTATTATAATTGATAAAACTAGTGTGTGCCCATAGGTGTGTGGCTGTACATGCAAACCCCCCAAAAAACAAACTTTCAAACCACGTGCCAGAAACAACCACACAGGCCGTTCCTTCGCTCTCGTGTGCCCGTACGTGCGTGGCCGTAAGTGCAAACCAAAAAAAAAACAAACTTTCAAACAACCATACAGGCCATTCCTTCGCTGTCGTAAACGACGACTGGATTGAGGCATTGTGTTTAAGAAAATCGAGAAAGTACAGAAATCGAGAAAGAAAGAATACAGTGAGATAGTAAGTCGTCACTGTCCGGAAGTTAAGTCCTCACTGTCCGGAAGTTCACATGTCGCAGTTACGATTATTCGCAATTTAGTTTCAATGGCCAATTATTCAGTTAGCGCCAACGTATTTTGCCTTTTCGCAATGTCGTCGTGAGGAAAAACAGAAAGAGAAGAGAAGAGAAAAAAAAGAAGAGAAAAAAAGAACAAAAAAAAAAAACTTTCAAACCGCGAGCCAGAAACAACAACCACACAGGTCGTTCCTTCGCTCTCGCGTTCTCGCGACAACCACACCTCCACACACAGAGTTAATGAAATTCCAAATTAAAATCAAGTTTACCTTCCTGTCTTTGCTTGCCATGACATTCGCTGCCATGTAATCGGCACGGCCCGTGACGTCATCATCGGCCGGCGGAGCACCGGCCTAAGCAGCAACGCGTCATGTCATTGGTTGGTAAATAAATGGCGCAGCAACGTGTCCTTTCATTGGTTGGTAAATAAATGGCCATAACTTGGGAACCACTTGTCCGATTAATATCAAACCTTGAAAAGGCACATCTACAGGGCCCCAGCAATATAGCTGGCAAGTTTTAATTAGATCGGACCAGTGTTTGTCAACAAAACAGCGGTCACACACACGGAATTATAGATAGATAACAGGACTGGGGTTAGATTTATATCAGTATCGGAGTCAACAGAGGAAGGTTAGAAAAATGATTCGGCAAGCCATAAGAGAGTAAGAGAAGGACATGGCTAAAAAATACGAAACACCAGCAAATACAACCCGTCGCTTCACTGACGGGAATATTGAGGGAGGAAGGGGGAGAGGAGGGAGGAAGACCGAGGAGGGGTGGGGGAGTGAGGAAGGGAAGGCAGGAAGAAAATTGCAAAAAAAAAAATTGTTTGTTTTTGGGTCTTTTGGGGTCATTTTAAAATATTTGTTTATTTATTTATTTCCAGGGGAGGAGGCATGGGCAAAGACAGTCTTGGATAAAAAAAAAAACACAAAACACAGCATCAACCACACAACACCCCTTCACGAGACCCCCACCAACAGCACTCGGTGCACCTGCACACAATCACCCATCAATGCTCAAGCTACCGAAAAGTCCTGTCAACATCCCCATACCCCTCTATCCCCATAACTTCCAGGTACCTATGTAATTCAAATTTAAACTTATCCACTGTTTGTGCTCGAGATAACAAGCGGGGTAACCTGGTGGTTCAAAACCTTCAAGATCAGACTACTGGCTATCCCGCAGTTCGGGCAAGAATTAAAAAAAAAAATTGTTCACAGCAATAAGCACAGAGCGACGAGGCTAATGACATGGCCAATGACCACAAGGTTATTTTAATAAAAATCGAAAGACCAAAAAGGGAGAGACCGCAAACAAAATCACGTGACAACGCCAAGAGAGACAAACAAGGCGCGCGCTGGGATAACGAGATAATTAATTATCTCATCAACATGTTAGTCCCACTCTCTCTCCCTCTCTCCCCCCCCATATCACCCTTTCCTCTCAAAATTGCCTCATCGGGATGAGGATGGCCATGTGCGCCCCCACCCCCTCCCCACTGCGGCTTCGCTAATTGAACCCGTCTGCGCCCGAATCGTGATTCGTTGATTTACGTAAATATAAGCTAATTTAAACCAATTTACACCTGTTAGGTTCACAATGAGCGCCGCTAATCCGCCGTTAAAGTGCTGTCTGCCTCGCACCATTATCACTTTCATTATTACATTATTATTACTACTACAACGATGTACGACTACTAAATAGACTAAAACTATAACTACTAGTCTCACATACTACTATTATCAATATATACCACTACTATATACTAATACTACAACAACAACTACTACTACTACTTATGTACGACAAGTCATCATCATCATGATCATCATGGAACATGCCCGATGTGGTACGTTGGTGCTGCGGAAGCTGTTGCTAAGCAACAATCGGGTCGGGTCACCAATCTGACTCAGGAAGTCAGCACAGGTATTTTATTTGTTCAGGGTGCCGGAGATAGCTCGCCAACTCTTCACGATGGATACCGTGGGATCATTAACGTCCGCCGACTGCCGGCGACGGACGAGGCACCCATCCGAGGGACAACACGCACACTGATGAACCACCCTGCCTGTGAAGCACCAGGATGGCAGTTTACGGCTGGCTCGGGATTCAAACCCAGGTTGGACGGCTGAGAGGTGAGTGTGCGTCGAATTTATTAGTTTCCTTGTACTGTATTGGTATTGTACATGCCCATACCTCTCGGCCATCCTGCCAGTCCCCTACTACAACTACCATATACATACGAATACGATGAATATTACATACTACTACTACTACTACTACAATATGCTACCACGACTATGCACTAATACTACACTGTACTGTATATGGGAAATGAATGAATCGGTAGATCATCATCAATTAAAGTACGGTATTTGTTGTTTGAAAGTCGGCGTACCTGTCCAGGTTTATATTAGCCGATAGAGCGACTGCAGGTCCATCTCGCAATTCATAAAAAGATTCCAGTTCCAGGTATCAGGAGAACATCACGGTATGGGGAACTCGAATAAATACGGCTCTCACACAACTGGAACCATGAGTCCCCGAAAACCACCATGGAACCACGCCGAACTCCTCGCCGGAACCCATCAAAGTGAAGCCGACTTGTGGAGTGCCAGCTGGGACGCTGCTACAGCTCGAACTCGAAGGGCACTGGGTAGAGCGCATACCTCCACCACGCAATGCCTGATCCACGAGAACATATCTGGCCTCATACATTTTTGAAATATCGTGCCACGTATCGTTTTTGGCCCTATCTCTCAATGGCGAAGAATCACTTAAAAAATTTTAGTATTCGGATCTTCACCAAAATGTAATCAGTTCACCATTGTCACACATCCAACCTGTCCACAAAATTTCATCCAGATCCGTCCACAACTTGAGTTATCCTGTACACAAACAGACAGACAAACAGACAGAAAGGGGGTGAAAACATCACCTCCTTCACCTTCCTTGGCGGAGGTAATAAACATATTGTACATGATGCAATCAACAGGTTTCACACTCCCACGGAAGCAATGGACAGCACTCAACAGCACTGGACAGAGCCGTTTCGGTCGCACCCTCCACCGATGGAGGATGAGGACGGACGTGCTGTACGACTGCGGAGCAGTTCAGACGACGGAGCACATCGGGTCGCACTGTCCCTCGCGGCAGCTATCGGGAGGACTTTTAGCCCTCCACCAATTCACCCATGAGGCATCCACATGGCTGCAGAACCTGGACATTCGACTTGAGCGCACCCAATATTGGCCATACACAAAAAGAAGACAACTGGACCGTGAGTCCATGACCTTTACACTCAATCTTCCAGTCCGTACAGCATCTCAATCACACGAACCATCAATCGGTTGGGACAGTTTGAAGCCTCATCTAGGACTCATCCCTTCCAATGGAAGTACTAACTAGATGGTTGTTTGGTGATTAATGGTTGTTTGTTGATGGGATCGAGTGGTGGTTCATGCATGCCATGGACCGATTACAAATGGATATTGGCATCATTTGTGCAGGTGGTGTAAGATGGACTAGTCTATTAACGAGTACACCCGCTCTCTATGGGAGTGGTGGCGAGTCATGTTATTATTATTATTATTATTATTATTATTACCACTGTTTATATTTTTATTAACAACAGTAGAGGCTGTTTAAAAGGGTAATCATACGTGTTTGGGGTTTATCATGTGTTTTTTTTTTTCTGTCTGGAAATCCGGTGCCCCACAAAACGCCACGACAAGCTATTTATGCACGTCAACACGGATCTCGCCCAAGGTGGAAAACACCCTTGGGTATGGGGGGCAAATGAAGTCGCTGCGGCCTCCGTCGTACGACCCTTCATCCTCCTGTCAAGTTTGGTTGAGATTGGATAAGTAATGACCGAATGTACTGCGGTCAGACAAACAGAAAGAACGACAGACACCAAATTGCGTATTTCAGTATGAAATGATGATGGTGATGATGATGGTGATGATGATGATGGTGATGATGATGATACACTGGGGGGAAGTATTAGACAGAAAACCAACAATTTGAGCAGCTGGAGGGCATGGACGTTCGAGTCATGAGACGACCTTGTGCAGAGGAATGGAGGTTTGGTTACTATTCGACACTAGAGCAGAAAAGTCAAAGATTATCCACATTTCGACTATAAGTCTCTTACACTGTCAACACACGGAGCCTGGAGGAGGTCCACAAAGCACGAAGTTCGGTCTCATCGCACGTGCAAGGATCTGTTGGACCGGACGTGCCAGATGTACGC
Organism: Eptatretus burgeri; assembly: GCF_056783735.1. Lineage (NCBI taxonomy): Eukaryota > Metazoa > Chordata > Myxini > Myxiniformes > Myxinidae > Eptatretus > Eptatretus burgeri. Next base: position 5,459,619 of record NC_140976.1, on the reverse strand, counting down.
GTGCGGACAAGCAGTGTAACGTGGAGCCCTTGGTACGACTTTACAAGAGGCCCCCAAAGGTTGTACGAACGAAGGGTCATGGACTTACCAGCCAGTGGGACTAAAAGATCCACCACGTGACCGAGCCATCTCAAGCGGAATGCTGCACTTGGCTATTCCAACTCTGCAAACGACCCATGACAGGTCGTGACACCATTCTTACATGTGAACCAAATCAACAATAAACGAGGGATTTCCACAAATAACAGGTTTTGCAGACAATTATACATGTCTGCGTACCAGGTATGTGATCTCTCGTCCACCATCCTGTCTTTGGTGGTCATCTTGCTCCCGATCACATGCCTTTCCTGGCTCACTGACCCCCACCGAAAAGGGTGTGACCTCGTAATTCCATGATCCTCGATCTTGTAAATAACGACATGACTGTTAGCGAAGCCGTTTTTTGTTATGGTTTTCAATTGTTCGCAAGGGCGGTGGAGCGGCTTTCATACGATGGGTCATCTGGACATCCATGGATCAACGCAGGTGTAAAATCAACAAAAATTGTTTTCTTCAATGCACGGCCAAAAACAATTTGAACATTTTAACTGAACGATCAGTTTATTTTCTTTCCAAAAATTGCACGAGGCCATCGAGGTGGTGGTGGTGAAAGTCGTACATCAAACGAGCCTTGTATATATGTATTCTCTGTCACCTGCGATGTCCAAGTGTATTGGAAACGCATGAGTTACCTGTCCAACTTGCGCACATCTCCCCGATGTTGTTTGCAAGCAAACGAAACTCCATCGGACTGGGGTGAGTTGTTTCGACTTTGGTACGTGAACCCCAAAGGAATGGGAAAACAAATGGCAGATTTAGCGCAAATATCATCAACGTGAACAATAAACCCTCTTCACTTGCTTGAGGTCGGGAATGATGATGTCACTGAGAGCAGGCGACGCGAGATTCGCCTGAAGACCAAACGACGGACGGAGACGGCAGATGGCTCGAAGCTCAATCAGGCGTGTGTACCTCTCAATCCAGCCCGTCTCCTCCAAAACTCTCTCTTGGTTGTCCCTCATCTCCTCACTTTCTCACAACTCCTCCCTTCCTTGTCTTCCCGATCACCACCCACAACCCGCCTCCTCCAAATCGACTCGTTCCTCCTCCACATCTCACCGATGTCTCTCATTTCCCCCCTTTTATCTGGGTGGACCCCCTCCCTCTAATTTGTGCGCTCATAGCGGGAACGGGACAGGGATAGACTGCAGCAGAGACAGGCTGAAGAAAAGAGACAAAACAGATTGAAAACCATTGCTTAGACAAGTTTGTCGTTATAAAAACGGATGAACTGCGGCGTCTCAAACTCCACGGGGATGAGCGCGAATCTTACACGTCCCGCTCCTGCAGCCCCAGACCCCCGATTCACTCACCATCCGGCGGCTCCAGCTCCTCGACTTACATCATTCTTCATCGATGACATTCTGCTTGCCAAACCGCGATCTCCTGCACGAAGATCCTCCGCTTCTCTCGCTCCATCATCGTACGTTCCCACATTTTCAATCGCATCTACACCTGTCGGGGGTCCGGCGTTCCTGGCGCCGCGCTCCTGGAGCTTGCTCGACTGCGCGGGATATCCCAGGTTCCCACTGTCGGGGCTCCCACTCCCCGCAATCCCGCTGTCTGGGATCACGGCCCCGCTCCGTCCTGAGCCACAACCGCATCCTCTTCTCCTGGCGGCTCAAGGTGAGGCGACGCCGAATTTCATGTGCAAACGCCACAAAACAGTTCATTCACCTTTGTCATTGTAAATAATCGCTAAATAAACGTTGTGAGAATGGCGTTAATAACAAGAGAAAAGAGAATTCACGTCCATCGGAGGAGGAAACGGGTTCACGTCCATCGGAGGATGAAACGGGTTCACGTCCATCGGAGGAGGAAACGGGTTCACGTCCATCGGAGGATGAAACGGGTTCACGTCCATCGGAGGAGGAAACGGGTTCACGTCCATCGGAGGATGAAACGGGTTCACGTCCATCGGAGGAGGAAACGGGTTCACGTCCATCGGAGGATGAAACGGGTTCACGTCCATCGGAGGATGAAACGGGTTCACGTCCATCGGAGGATGAAACGGGTTCACGTCCATCGGAGGAGGAAACGGGTTCACGTCCATCGGAGGAGGAAACGGGTTCACGTCCATCGGAGGAGGAAACGGGTTCACGTCCATCGGAGGAGGAAACGGGTTCACGTCCATCGGAGGAGGAAACGGGTTCACGTCCATCGGAGGAGGAAACGGGTTCACGTCCATCGGAGGAGGAAACGGGTTCACGTCCATCGGAGGATGCTAAATGGAAGGGAATTCGTTATTCCATGTTCAACACAAGTCCGTTTTCGTGTCATTTACACGATTTTAACATTATGAGAGCTCACGCTTATTCGCACAGAGCAATCTGCAACACGTCGAAGTAAATTAATCAGTATTCACACGCGAAAAGGTGGCGCCGTTTACAAAGTAAATGTTCCGTTCGGTTCATTCACATTTACGAATCCCTCTGGAACAAATTTTCCGGACAAAAGTCTCTTTTGCGGGCGCGAACAAAATATGTTCAGGTTACGACGAGAAACAAAATATAAAATATCAACACAAATGGTAAATGAGGTTACAAATTATAAAATATAAATTTAAAAACAGATCGTAAATTTTAAAAAGTAAAATACAAATTCTCACACGTAAAAATAAATTCCAACATATACATCACATCACAGATTATTATATATATATATATATATATATATATATATATATATATATATATATATATATATATATATATATATATATATATATATATATATATATATATATCTCCAAACAGTTGTTAGAAACATTTGCCAATCAGGTTTTGTGGAAACGCTCGAAGGTTCAATGAAAAAGTTACAGCGAGTAATGTAATGATGTATATAATGCTGTGTAGGATTTACTAAACGTTATCTCTTCTGAGATCAAAATGTGTTTGCATGAAACCTCCACCGTCGGACGTATCAATGGGATTGTGTTTTGGCGTAAATGTGCGGATAATTCTGCAATAGCAAGGCGTGGCATGTAAACAATCTACACTTGTACATCGGTGTTTTATATATATATATATATATATATATATATATATATATATATATATATATATATATATATATATATATATATATATATATATATATATTTCAACACCCAAAGGAAAACAAAGTAAACACACTGTCAGAGTAGTACCGTAATAAAAGGGAGAGAGGGGAGAAAAAAAAAAAACACTTAAGAGGCAACAATCCACACTCCATCAATGGCCAGGGTGTGATAATATATATATATATATATATATATATATATATATATATATATATATATATATATATATATATATATATATATATATTTTGATCCACAAAAACGAAGACCACATCTCTCAACTGTGAATGGAGGGAATAGCCAATGAGCTCTCACCTACTCAATGAAACATAGATGGCTTGGATTATATAAATAAATCGACTCGTCCCATACTCTTCCAGCCAAAGAAGCTTCATAAAGCAACCAAGAAAAAGCTACTCAAGGTAGGTAAGCCCTTTGCTGCATCAAACCCTTCCCAGAGTTCCTCAACAACTATGAAGACGTTCACACATAGCACACACATGAGAATCCCAATGCAACACACCCCCTCAGTTCCCGGACCGGTTTCATCGCTTATTGGTGAATCATCAGCGACAGCGAAGACAGCAATGCATACCAATGAGGCATACCATACTATTTGTAAATGACTTTACAGTTGTGGAGGAACACTGGGAAGGGTTTGAAACAGCAAAGGGTTTACCTTGGGAGGCTTTCTTGGTTGCTTTATGCAGTTATTTCAGCTCGAAGAGCATGGGAGAAGTCGAATTATTTATATAATCCTAGCCACCTGTGTTTATTTGATTAGGTGAGGGCTGATTGGCTATTCCCTCTATTCACAGGTGAGAGAGATGTGAGTGGGTTTTTCTTACTTTATCATATACATACATATATATATATATATATATATATATATATATATATATATATATATATATATATATATATATATATATATATATACATACCTACCGGTGTGTGTGTGACGTGAAGAACTAAAATCATGCAGAAAGGACTGTCATTTGGATTTGAGACAGAGATGCTGAAGGACCTGGATGTACGAGCGAAAGATATCCTTAGGGCAGTGCCGCACCATAGAACACGAACCAAAAGGAACAGCTTCATGTGAATTGGCAAATGTTTCCATCAACATCAAATCGGGTGAGAGTGTGGAAGGGGAATTGGGTTTGCGTGAGAAGGGTGGAGTAATTACAGCGTGAGGATTGTGAGGGTTCGGAGAAATAATGTAGGGTTCATGTATTTCATGTGCAGCACGTGTCTGTTGTTTTGCATCATCGATGGGGAGCACAGCGGTTCCACTGATGCAGTGCCCCCTGTTGGTTAGAACTGGAATTTGTAATTTCTTCATGATGCCGGCGATATCTCGCCCACCTATTTTTATGAAGGACAATGTGGGATCTTTAACATCCACCAAGTAATTCTAACAGATGAGACACCGAGTAACATATCCATCCAAGAGACGGCGCAAACACTGATGAATCACCTTGCCTGCGAAACACCAGGATGACAGTTTATACCTGGGTTGAGGTTCGAACCCAGGCTAGACAATTCATAGGTGAGTCGGCATACCTGTAGGATATCCTGCCAGCCCTAATGTGTGGGTGATGATGCTGATGAAGCACAATGATGAAAACGAATAAGTGAATGAGAATAAAAATAAATGATTAAGAAGTTGGAGTTATATGCCCATAGAAAACAAGGTGAGGGTGAGTGAGAGCATGAGGATGAGTAATAAAGTGAGCATGATGAATATGGCAAGGAAGACGGTAAGTCCGTGGAAGTAGCTGATAAGTATGAGTAAGAAAGAGAGAGGGAAGTTGAGCGTTCGGGGTAAGAAGAGAAAGAAGTGAGTGCATGGAAGAAGAGGAATCAGGTAGTTTATGGAGAAGAGGGTGAGTTTGAGGAACAATAGGAAGAGGATGAGTGTAAGAGGGAGCAGACAAAGAGGTGGGCCATGGTGTTTCCAGCGTGTGGTTTTTTTTAAAGTAAATTTTTGGACCCAGTGAATTCACAAAACAATCCACGTGACGCTCAAATTTCACACTTCGAGCATTCTGTTGAAAGGGTTTTCAAGATATCAATTTATGTTTAATGGAATATATGATAAGATTCGCTTTTAATAATCATTTTAAAATTACCTCCTCGTGAATTGTATTTAAACTCGGGTGTTTATAGTAAGAATTCCAATTATTTAACAAAAGGAATTGACAAACCTCAAATCGAGGAGAAGGGGTGTGCGACAAGCCGGCCTGATGGACGTGTGCCATGTACGGGTGTCGTACATACGGTGGCTCTGTGTGTACGCGTAATCCGATCGTTTTGGAATGGTTAGTGTGCAACTCTATAACACGTCACCTTATCTATACATCGACACAGTGAGTGCCATTGTACACTCGTACAATTTAATGAAGTGTGTTCGCAAACGTACTTGGATGGCAGGGAATGTTTGCACGTATTGTGTACAGGATTTGTGAATCACTGTGGCTCATATAGAAGCTGGTTATTGTTAATAATAATAATAATAATAATAACAATAATAATACATTGTATATTATATTTAACAATTTTATGAAAAAATTCGTGGAAGAAGAAAGGGTGCAAAGCAGTGGGAAAGAATGAAAGGGGATGGGAAGGAGTGCAGGTTTGTGGAAGAGGTGGAAGATGTGCAGGAGTGGGGGGATTGGAAGAGGGGTAGGGGGCAGTGTTGGAAGAGGTGCACGATGGAGTATTGGAAGAAGTTCAGGGGACAGTAGTGGTACGGGGGTGGGGGGGGGGGTTATAAGAGTGCAGCGGAAGAGGAAGCAAGAGGTGCAAGGGAAGGGGGAGAAAAAAGATGTGCATGGAGTAGGGGTGAAGAAGAGGTGAATGTGGGGTTGAGGGAGGAGGAGAGGTGCAAGGAGGGAGGAAGAGAGGTGCATGGACGGAGGAAGAGAGGTGCATGGACGGAGGAAGAGAGGTGCATGGACGGAGGAAGAGAGGTGCAGGAGAAGGTAAGAGAGGTCTGATGTAATTGATTAAGTTTTGGAGTTTAAGGTTTGAGGTCAGGCTTCATGCAAGCAGCAGTGTCACGTGATGCAAGGAGTCCAACGAAATGCTTCATTCCCACAGGTAAACTTCGCACAGTGGCATCACTCTTCATGGTTCGCTCTACGGGATATTCACACGAATAAGACGTCACAAGAGGATGGTGAGAAAACAGGAGTCAATTGAGGACAAGCATATTGTACTAACTACATGGACATTCATCATCATCATCCAGATGATGATGATGATGATTATTATCATTATTATTATTATTATTGTTACATCAAATACCAAATGATATGGAAGCACATGAAGGTTAATTTTAGACACAAAAAAAAAATGAGATTGCTTGTACGATGTAATATACACATTCAAGCTGCGCTATCGATTCAACTGCAGGTTAAACCACAGGTTAAATTGCAGATTAAACTGTGGGTTAAAACTGCAGGTTAAATCACAGGTTAAATTGCAGATTAAACTGTGGGTTAAAACTGCAGGTTAAATCACAGGCTTATCATCAAGTTGTTAAACGACGACAATTTTACTGTTGATATAAGAGTGAGGAAAACTAAAAAAGATATTTGCGATAAGACCTAAAAAAAAAAAAAAGAGGAAAACAAAGAATAACTAGAAGGGCACTCGGTAGAGCGCATACCTCCGCCACATAATGTGGAGGAGGTAACAAGAAAAACAGCAATTACATATTACAGACCCTCGAAAGGACTTGTTTTGTGTGATGTTTGTGTGGCTTTGTGTGGTGTTTGTGTAATCCATACTAATAAAAGGCAATGTGTGTGTGTGTGTGTGTGTGTGTGTGTGTGTGTGTGTGTGTGTGTGTCAGTGTATGTCTCCTCCATAACTCCAAATCCATAAAAACTAGCAGCCTGAAACTTTGCATGCATACTAAGAAAACTCGAAGGAAGTGCAAGAGTGAAAATTGGGTGTTGGGGTTAATTAAAACACCCCTTTTGAAGATAATTAACGGCCTTCATCATTAATTATATCCTTCATCAGACGATCCCCGGCCACCTCACTCTCTGGGTCTTAAGGCGTTTCCTGGGTAATCTCGCTGTGGTCTGAAGCCGCCATGTCTTTCTGGCCTGCTCAACCATGCCTTGACTTGGAACAGGCCGCAACGATTTTCTTAACGACAAAGTTGTTGTTTTCACTTTCCTCACTCATATTATCGAATGCCTGTTCATCGTAGCTTCGGATCGTTGTGTACATCACTTTTGTAAGTACTACAAGTTTTCAAATTAGGAGCTTGGAGCGATTTCATGCATTATATGATGCGACTTTCCATGATCAACTCTCACAGACTAATTACAGTACATCATCGAAATATTATTTCGGTTCTGAGGATCGGATATTGTCCGAACTAAATAAGTGTCGAAATCTGTTGTGAAATCCGATAATATAAGAAATAACGAGTCTTATAATTAAGCCGATATACCTATTTACTTTAAGCAAGCAAGGCTATGTTACCTCCTTCATACATACACAAGAAAATGTGCAATTTCCAAAGCATTAAACTTATCTTTTTCTATTGTTTGGAGAATTATATCGAGTGAACAAATTTTTTTTAGGGACGTAACAAAATTAACCAGCTTCATTGAGTTATATGATTTAATGCATTTGTTGCAAGACCTCCCACCGTCCCCCAAGGGTCTGCCTATCTATAGCATCTGCCAGATCTGCGTCTATATTTGCGGAGGTTTCGCGAGAAGCTCTTCAGGGAATCAAAGCAAATCTGGTAAAAAAAAAAAAACGGAAGCCGAACTGATGTACCACGTGACGTGTGCACGTCCGAGCAGGCAAAATGGTGGATTTTCTGCAAAATTTATTTCACGGGTAATTGAATTTTGCGATGTCTCCAGGGTTGTTCTGCATTAAGCTGTAACTCTTTTGTGGATGAAGTCATTATGTGAATGAATTCATTTTATTTCATTCACTGCTGCGTGCGCGGTGAAGACCGGCTTTAAAGTTTAAGGGATCCTTTATGGTGTGCAGCGACAACCTGGTCAACCGTTCCTTATCAACCATTTAATTGGAGTGCTTAAGCCACTTGCCAAGCGCCCATTGTTGTTAGTAAAGAAAAATGTTTATGAACATATCGCTGAAACGTCTATATAAATGTAACGTTGTTTTTCGGTGAAAGTTTCTCAAGGTTTCTGCGATATATACAGTACGTCCTGTCGTTGGTAATCACACTCACTCCAACCTGCCGATTCCAGAAAAATTGCCGATATCGGCCAAGTGTGTGTGTGTGTGTGTGTGTGTGTGTGTGTGTGTGTGTGTGTGTGTGTGTGTGTGTGTGTGTGTGTGTGTGTGTGTCCCCATTAATAACAACATATTCTTTCTGCTAACTCCTCTCCTCCTGCATCTCCTCTCTCACTCTCCCTTCCCCTATCTCTCTGTCTGTGGACATATCCGGGCAGTGGTTGCGTCCGGGCGGTGTGCGTCTCCGCTTGCGTCTGCGTAGTGTTTATCTCCGGACAGCTTGGCTGCAGATGTGTCCGGGCGGTATTTATGTCTGTAAGGGAGTTTGTTTCCTGGCTGTGTTGATAGTATGATCGGTAGAAAATGGATTTCAGACATTATTTTGTTACCATCTTCATTGTTATTCTATGCAGAATAATTTGGATGAGACAGTATGAATCGGAATTAACACACCACCGCACGTCTGCCTTCCCTTCCCCTCAACTCACAGTCTTCCCTTCCCCCACTCCTCACTCCCCCTCCCTCCTTTCCCCTCCTCCTCTTCAATCTCCCCACTCTCCCTCTTCTCCCCTCTTTTTCTCCCTCCCCGCTTAAGTATTACCATCAGCAAAGTGACGGGTGGTATTTGCTCGTTAATAATAAACATAACTAGAACTGCCACTTAAACACCGCTGACGGTGATGGTACCAAAACTTCCCGCTTTGTTGCAACCCCGCTTTGATCGGACACCTGACCCTGACCCATGACGTTTATTATTATTCAATTGAATTCAGAATGGGATAAAAAATAAATTCAATTTAAATCAAATGGAAGACCAAATAAGGTACAGTCCTGCATTGCAGTCATCCATCCATTGGTACCATACTCTGTACAGAGCATCGGTGATGCCGAAGCAGTCTCCTGGGCTATTGGGCACAATCCTGGACGGGTCGCCACTCCGACACAGTATACTCGAATGGCTCAATCATCAGAACAAACTCAAACAAGCAAAAAGCAAAGATGAAGTCATCAGGAGGGACCTGGAAAGGATTCAGCTGCAACGACTCCACCCTCAACCCGATCCAATCACAGCCAAGTGAGCCTTATTCAAAAAAAAAAACAATTCAAAAATAAATAAAGATTTCTGGCTGCCATATCATGCGTCCGATCAGGTTGAAATTTAAAACAAATATTCTCTATCACCACTAGAACAAAATTGTGAAGCTTCATGGTCGATCAATGAAGCAGTTCAAGAGAAAGAATTTTAAAAAGATTTTCACTCAATCCAATATGGTGGCCAGACCATGTGACCTATCAATTATTTGTGAATGCCCTGGTATCCCCAAGGCCTGGGGAACATTTGTGTGAAGTTTCCCCTCGATCTGTCCAGCTGTTCTGGAGAAGAAGATTTCTATAGGTTTTATGGGAAATCCAATGTGGCTGCAAAACCATGTGACCTGTGGCATCATATGAGTGAATGTTTTATTCCTCATGGCTAGTCAGTCATACGTGTAAAGTTTTGCCTCGATCTGTTGAGCCGTTTCAGAGAAGATGATTTTTGAAGGTTTTTTTTTTCAAAACAACAATATGGCTATGGCTGCTGAACCACGTGACCAATGATGTCATCAATTTTTTTTCTGTGGACCAATTTATCCCTAGATGAGGAACATCCAGATGAGGAACATCAGACCCTCAAGAATTTTCATACTGATCGGATGTAGCGTTCTATGTATGTAATTATGATGTCATAACAAAGGAACCTATGATGTGCTTATGCAAGACATCATTCATTATCTGTTTGCCAAGTTTGAACAGCATCGTTAATGCATGTCCGAGAAATGGTTGAGGACGTGTTCAACATCACGTTTTTTTATGACTAAAATGGCCGCCAGTCGGCCATCTTGGATCTGATGTCGAAAAAAATGGCGTACATATGTACACCATCATGTGTTGTCTTTGTGCCAAGTGTGAATAAAATCGGTCCATACATGTCTGAGAAATGGTTGCGGACGCACACATGCGCGCAAGCACGAACACGAAAATCGAGACCAAACCCATAAGACCCCGTTTTGGACTAAGTCCAACAGGGGCTAAAAATCACACTGATTCCCCATGTGGAGTACTTGCCATGTGCGATGTTTAATTTTTTTTACTTGGTGCGGCTTCAAAGCTTCAATACAGAGCTTCAAAGTTTTTCCTTTTTTCCAACATGGCTGCCTCACCACATGACCTATGACGTCATAATTATCATTAAACTATTCTACATGAATAGTCGCTCCTATGGTGAAAATTTTGTCTCAATCCGACAAGCGGTTGCAGAGAAAAACACTCATGTTCAGTGTGGACAAACAAACAAACAAAGAAGAAAAGGATGTCGTGTCCAGCACGATACTTATAAAATCCACCCCCCCTCTTTAAAGGTTGCCATGGATACATTAAATTGTCCATTTGATTAAGATTAAAATTGACAATCTTAATCAAAGCTCAAGTCAATTGTATGAAAATTGATTATTTTTAAGATTGAAATTGATTTCAGAAGTTTGACCTTGAGTTGACCTTTGATCTTTTGACATCAAAAATAGTTGGTTTCCCAATTCAGCGATGCACTATGCAATTGGTGCGTAATTGTCAAGTTAATAGGATGTAAATTGACGATTTTTCAGATAAAATTTTATGATTTTAGAAGTTTCACCTTGAGTTGACCTTTGACATTTTGACCTGAAAAATAGTTGCTTTCCCAATTCAGTGACGCAATATGCAAATCTTGTTCAAATTTCAAGTCAATCAGATAAAAAAAATGACGATTTTAGAAATTTTTCCTCAAGATGACCTTTGACCTCAAAATCAATATGCTTCTCATTTGAGACTACCTCTACAACTTGGTAAAGTTTCATGACAATCGGTTTGGAATTGTGACCTGTAAGCGACAAACAGACAGACAAACAGACAGACAAGCCGGTAGGCGGCAATGGGTCGCTGAGCATGGAAACTATAAAATATAGAGCAAAATGGATGTCATATAGCGGATAGGGAATCACCTTAAGATTATGCATATGAAATCTCATCCAGTTCCATCTACTGATAACTACTCGGTATCCATTTGAATGAAAACTACCGAAAATGCGGTTTGAAATCGGAACTCCCCAAAGTTCGAGGGGGTGCTGTGGGTGAACAAAGATCTAAATCGAAAATCCAGCTCGATCGTTTGTGCACAATGTATTCCAGAAGATTAGTGTGAATTTTCATGAACATCCGACCATAACCCTAGGAGGAGTAGCATTTGGCGCGAAGGCATCTCCAGCTTTCGCATATTATTGATTTTTGCACAAATTGACCTTTGACCCCTGACCTAAGCGAAACCGGTCAATATGCCCTGATGCAAAGTTGTAGTACTCATTGAGTACCATGAACCTGCAGTTTCATTCGTATCGATGCACTCACCTGGTCACTAGGGTGGCTTCAATTTTCACCAATTTTTGCACATACCCTAATTGTAGGGGGCGCTGTGGGTAAAGTATTCCATACATCACAAAAACCAGAATATATTTGATAGAGCATCACCTGTAGATCATTCGTGCCAAATTTCATAACCCTACGTGGGATAATGGCTTTCGGAATTGATTTCGGGTGAACGGTACCGATTTTGAAGGTTTTTCGGTTGTTGCTCGGGAACCAAAGCGTCCCTAGCAACCATCACAATTTCCAAAGCACTAGGTCATAATATGTACCTACCACCCGAGTTTGGTCAAAATCCGCCCACGTTTACTACCAATTATTATGCTGATGACAAACGAACAAACATCCAAACAAACAGACAGAATTACTGACAATAAGGGTCACCTATTTCGGCGACCCAACAGACAGACAAGCCGGTAGGCGACAAGGGTGGTCGCTATATAATTGCATACTAGTCATAGTTTTTGACGGATCTGGCTGAAATTTTTTGACAAAGAGGTTGATTATAGTGCGCATGAAAGCACGGAAGGCGATTTTTGATTTTCCAAAAAAAAATATAAAAATATTTTTCGGATTTTTTTCAAAAAATTCAAAGTCCCGTTGCTTGGCAACGGTGGCGTCCATGGCAACGGTGCTCAAAAGCATACAACTAGATCCTGGTATGAACCTACCAGTCAAGTTTCATCAAAATCGGTTGACTCCTCTGGCCTCCAGAGCTGTCCATTACATGCAAACAAACAGACGGACATACAGACAGACGGAAAACCTGAGACTAAGGGTAGTCTAGCGACCACCCAACAGAATAACCAAATCGACTAACCAATATACTTGAAAAAAAATTGATTTTGCAAGTAACAAGAAAAAGACGTTGTGCAGAGCATGAGACTTGCAAAATCCATAAAACAAATTTGAACTCAACAACAATTGGTGGTTGAATTCAATGACCAAACATGCAAAATCCTCTTCAAATTTCAAATCAATGGGATGAAAATTGAGGATTATAAAAACATCACCTTAGTTGTTGACCTTTTGGTCCATGTTGACCTCAAAAATAATTGTCGGGTTGAATTCAGTGACCTGAAATATAAATCCACTTTAAATTTCAAGTCAATCGGATGAAAATTGAGGATTTTAGAAATATCAGCTTAGTTGTTGACCTTTTAGCCAATGTTGACCTCAAAAATGATTGGTGGTTGAATTCAGTAAGCTCATGTGAAAATCCTGTACAAATTTCTACTCAATCGGATAAAAATTGAGGATTTCAGAAATTTGACAGAGTTGCTGACCTTTTGACCACAAAAACAACAGGTTTCTTGCTTATGACAAACTTTACCATGTGGTGAAGTGTCATGAAGATCAGTTTAAAATTGTAACCTGCAGACGATTGACAAACAAACAAACAGGCAGATAGAATAACAAAATTGACTGACCAATATACTTGAACAAAATCTTCGATTTTGCAAACAAACAGACCCAAATGCAGTACCCTCTCCTCTGGCGAGGATAACTAGAGTGAAGTTGATCGGGGTGCCATCGCATATCCCCACGCATCCCACCTTAAGCAAAGTTGAAAGATGGCAAAAAGTTCCACCAAGAATGACCTAATATCAAATTTGGACTTGAAAAAGAAATTTGTTATTACCCTAGAGACCCCAAGATTCACCCCCTGGGGCATGAACCTGGGGTCAAATCCAAAAATCATTACATATTTCATGCACTTCCCAATGTTGATTGCATGTATGGAGTTTCATTAGAAAATGTTTATAAATGTGCCCAGAATTGCATTTTATTGTCGTGGACCTTTTGACCCCGTCCTCGAGCCCTCGGGGGTGGGCCAAAATTGATACTGCTCTTACACATTCTTGCCATGTGCTGATCATAACTTCCACGTTTGGTCAATTTATGCAGGCTAACCAAAGGAGGAGATATAATAGCAGACAGACAGACAGAGACAGACAGGAACTGATTACAATATCTCCCCGTTTTGGGTTTTTTTTTTTAAGCGTGGGGATAAAAACAGGAAAATGAAGGACATGAACGCAAAATTTAATCACAAATTATGAGAGAATAAGGGTTTGACAAGTTTGTGAACAGGGTTTTAAAAAGACAAAAGAGATTCCTTGGGGATGTCGAATGGGCTAAAGTGGATCATCATCATAAAAGTGCAATGCAACATACAATACACCATACAAGACACCAGGCAAATGTCCTAGGCAATGTACCATACAACGTATCATACAATTTACTCTTGACATACTGTCAGTGCTGCCAAAGCAGTTGATTAGGCTGGGTGACTCGGTTAGGTTGGTTGATTTGGTTATGTTAATTAGGTTGGTTGATTATGCTAGACGTGTCGTTTGGGATGGGTGACTTGGATATGCTGAGTGTTTGGTTTGGCTGGCTAACTTGGTTAGACTGGGTGACTTGGTTAGTCTGCATGATTTGTTTAGGCTCGGTGATTTCGTTCTGCTGGGTGGGACGTTATGCCAGGCATGTCGGTTTGGCTGAGTGGCTTGAATATGCTGGGTGATTTGGTTAGGCTGGCTGACTGATTATCCTCGGTGATTTTGTAAGCCTGGATGATTTGGTTAGTTTGCGTGATTTGGTTAGGCTCGGTGATTTTGTTATGCTGGGTGGGTCGTTATTCCAGGCATGTCGGTTCGCCTGGGTGATTCTGTTCACCTGGTTGACTTGGTGAGACTGCACTATTTGGTTAGCTTTGGCGATTTGGTTAGACTGCGTGATTTGGTTCGGCTGGCTAGCTGGCTTGATTTAGTTGGGCGATTCAAACGGTGCAATCACCTTGGAGTCGCTGAGCTACAGAATGTGATGGATCTCCAGCTCATTTAGCCTGATAGAGTACACATAGTTGGAGATGTGCTGTGAAAGTTTAAATGTGAGGAGAAAAGTATTGAAGCAGTTTGATAACATTCAAGGATTAGGAAGTTGGAATGAGTGAACGCTCGAGGAGACATTTATATATGGCTATCGTAACAGTTGCTCATTGCAGGAGTTCCACTACCTGGGTTCTTTTCGGGTTCTTTGGAGACTACGTGCCGCCCCAGCCGCCGCCGCAAGGCTCGCACAGTGTTCTCAGATGCGCAGCTTTCTGGCCTGGAGGCGAGGTTTGCAGCTCAGCGTTACCTGAGCACGCCGGAGAGGGTACAGCTCGCTAGCTCTTTGGGACTCTCAGAGACACAGGTAGAGTGGGTGTCCATGATAAAAAAAAAGAGCAAACATGCTCCTGTGTGGTTGCCATCAATTACACACTTGGATATTTAAATATGAATAACTTAAAAGATGCTTTCCTGCAGGTCAAAACATGGTTCCAAAACCGGCGCATGAAACATAAGAAACAGTTGCGGAGAGAGCGTGACGGACCCGCAGAGTTGGACGTGGTGGAGCGAATGAACGGTGAGAAAGAGCAGGGGGAACCTGCGGGGGTAGCAGATTATGAGGAGGCAGGAGCCGTGATGTGGGATGGCTACGATAAGGTGGGGCGAACACGGGGTCCGTGCACTCTGCCCATGTTCAAAAGAGTATCGGCGGTGAAAGAGGAAGGAGAAAGGAAAGATTTGGAGGAAGAGATCAACGTTATAACACAGTGACATCATCATGTCACTTTGGCAGTCAAATTATGATGGCACGCAATTTCCGGTTTTCTTGTGATGTGAACTTGTCACCTCAGCATCGGTTAGGTGGAACGGTGTTGCCGAGCCGGTAGCATTGTGACGTCATACAACACAAACTGGATTTCATTCCAACAACACAACGTGGTTCATTTGTGACATTATGCAGAAACAAATTACCACATATTTTGATGTCACAGGAAGCAAAATCCTGCAGAGCTGGGTGTAACTTGGTTCGTTTAATTTTAAATGAAAATGTCAACTTCCTGGTTTATACAATATATATATATATATATATATATATATATATATATATATATATATATATATATATATATATACATATACATATATACACACATATATCGATCAGACGATATGATATGTACTTTGTCATGATGTACAATGTATATGTTGCACTTATTCATGTTTGGTTATCCAGTCGAAAGTGTAACATGCGTTAATAGTTGTTCCGTATGGCAAAGTGGTATTCGTGGATCAGTCAAATGATAATCTATGCAGCAAGTGATTTCATCAGAAATCATTCCAGTAGATATACTGGGGACAGAGGGTTGGAGGAGGTCTCTCTGCATCAGCAAACCCACCATTGGGACAGCATGCATTCATTGATCGAGCCACTGGTTATCAACCCCTCATTATAGTTTCATTCTTTCAGAGTTTAAGTTTCATGGAAGATCATGCACAAGAAACACAAACGTGCGAGACATTTGACATGTTCAGAGACGATGTACAATGCAACCCACTCAATGGAATTTGAACCATGAATCCCAGCACGAACTTATCCCACTGCCGTTTTAACAACTTTATTGTATATTCTATTGTTTGCTCGTCTAACTTATTGCATATTCTGTTACTTGCTTGTTTACACCTCGTGTTTATTCGACAATCTGATTTTCGTGATATGTAAAATTGGAGATAGATTAGAATAGTTATTTCATAAGAAATAAGTGTTGACCGAAGTGTGGTGTAATTCCAGTAATGATAAAATGTGTCAAGCGTGTGTTTAGGAGGCTCCAGTCACTCTGCCAAATGTCTGTGTCTCAGCCCTGCCTTTCCCCATCCTCACATTCTGAAGTCTCCTCAATCATTTATCTGTCCTAAAATTGCAATTTTCCTTACTGTGATAGGCAATGAGCGGAGCTCACAGCACAATTGCAGGGTCAGCGTGAGGTCACCAAGTGGGCTAAAAACCTGGCCATACATGATGGAGATCTGTCTGACTGTGTTGGCCAATGAGGACACCCAAGGTGCAATTCAGTGGGCTCCAGGGGGCTTTAATAGCGTAGACCACGCGTAAGAACAAGCTGGTGCTGTTGCTGGCTGTGAGTTCCGAGGTCGTTGGTGTTTGCTGTGCTTGGCTGCTGGTCGGGGGAACGCTGCTGGGTTCATTGTTGGTTGCCGGTCAGTGATTGCTGGGTCAGGTTTCATTGTTGGTGGCTAGGCTTAAGAGTGCAAGCAGGCCCAGAGGGAAGGCACATGAGGTGCAGCGAGACCTTGACCCACGCCAAACAGTTGCATGCCCAAGTGAGTCCAACACCTGGACGGAGCAGAGAGCAAACCACAATGAATGACAGACCCACACTTCGCGGATGTTTGTAGTTTATTTATTGGATTGTGATCACAGCAGAAAGGCCATGTTCTCTTCTTTGTGTTTGTAATAAATCCCCCTTTTCGATGAAATCTCGCCTGGTCTTCAGAAGCGGGCTCCATAGCACTTAAGAGATTGGCTTATTGACCCGTTAAATTGAGATTCACACTTTCGTGCCTCAAACGCGAAAAGTCGACAGGCTCAACCTGGCCATCTCGTCAATTCCGCCGCAGTCCTTGCATTCAGATGCCAATTCATCCCAAATGAATCCAATGGACACGGAGATCTTCTCATCCCATACCCACTGGGTGGCATGTGGTTCATTTAATACTTTGAGACCAGAAATACACATACCCCATATTTCCTCCTATAAATCCCCCCCCTCCTCCAATAGGCACCCAGGGTGGTTACTGCAGGATCAAGCAAAAAATAAATCACTGCCAAACAATTTATCTACTTATATACTCTCCGCCAGTCTGCTGTCTGTCCTGTCTCTCCCTCTGTCCATTCAGGGCAGGGCTTCAAAATCAAATTGCCACCATTTTGTTTGCTCTGCTCCGTGGCGGTTCTCAGGCTTCACAAGCCTCTGGTGTACAAGCACCGTGGCAAGTTGCCTGCGTCGGTGCTTTGGTTATGTGAGTGGGTCTAGATGTGGATATTTGGAGAGATGAGTGTTTCCTATAAAGAATAAGATAAGTGGTGTGTTTGTGGGGTCTCGGGTATTGTTTCTATGAACGTTAAATTTTTTTGCTTGCTTTCAGCCTCAAGTATGTGTCAGTCCACGAAGGATTTTTACAAATAAATGGGTCTCAATTATGTTTTTTTTTCCAAGCAAATGATGCATTTCATTACATGCCTGACAAAAGCTCTTAGATTCTTTAAAGAATGGAAGTGGATGGCTTAAAATTGTGCTGAAAATCGTTTTGAATGTATCTGGACTGGAACGATGTGAAGAGGGTGATAGAGGAGAGGAGGGGAGAAGGGGAGAGAGCAGAGGAGGGGAGAGGGTGAGGAAGAGAGAGAGGGGAGTGGGGGCGAGGAGGAGAAAGTGGGGAAGAGAGGAGAGGAGAGAGGGGGCATGGGAGAGAGAGAGAGGGAGAGAGAGCGGTTAGGGTGAGGAAGAGACAGAGGGGAGTGGGGGAAAGGAGGAGAGAGGGGGAAAACAACAGGATAGAGGATGGGCGAGCGGGGAGGAGAGAACGGGGGGGTGGGGGGGGTTGGGAGAGAGGTTCTTTGCATAATATTTAATTGTTTTTTGCATAATATTGTTGAAATTACATTTTACATTGTGTGGATGTTCCGTGGGTACCAGCGAGTACCTTCATAATTCGTGTATCTTCTTCAATTACAAAAAGGAGAAACATCCGTGTGTCCATCACGTTCTATTCTATAGGGTTCTTGCTACCCTAGAATAATAAAAATGGTACCATTGGAAAGCTAATAATCGATTTACTTGGAATAGAAACTAGTGTCTGTTTACTCAATAAAATGCCTGTTTCAAAAGGCTGTCTTTCAGTGATTGCAGAGAAAGAAGGAAAAGAAGAGTAAGATGAAAAGGAGGAAATGAAAAGCGGGACAGGGAGCTTAATATATTGGTTGCAATGGTCAGGTCAAGCCAGATCAGATCTGTGACTTGTTACAGGTACCACGTAAACCTGTACTAACCTGTTTCACGGTTGGCTTCTCAGCGACTAAACCATCTTTCCCCACCAGGTTTCACCAGGTGAGGAAGGTGTATGTATGTGTACACCCAGCAGGATTAAAAACAAAACCTGTCAAATGGTGGGGGAGCTCCTTGTGAGCCAAAACACACAAAAAACGCAACGAAAACTGAAACTGGTCTGGTCGCTCTGATGGATAGCATGCCCAAGGAGTTGCTGCAGCTGTGTCGAAAAAGCTAATTCCAATGATAATTCAGGTAACACCGGTCAACGAGCGTATTATGAGATTAAGGATCCGTCACTCCTTTGGTGACGTTTCCCTGGTCTCTGTTTATGCTCCGACTGAGGCGAGTGATTTCACCGTGAAGGACGCATTCTATGCCGCGCTCGAGTCTGTGGTTGATCAGTGTCCCAGGTGAGATACTCTTCGAGTCTTGGGGGATTTCAATACATCGATAGGGATGGTTATGGGACATGTGTTGGTCCCCATGGGTCTGGAACTGTGAACCAGAATAGCACTAAGTTCCTTCACTTTGCAAGAAGTCATGGACTTAGGGTGGCTGGTTCAGGATTTCAGTGCCCACAGGCTCATCGCTGGACTTGGTATTCCAACACTGGCGGTGTGGCAAAGGAGATTGAGGATGTGCTCGTTGATGGTCACTGGAGGATGATCCAGAACTGCAGGATCTTCCGGAGTGCCCAGTTCCTCAATGCCGACCACAAGCTTGTTGTAGCAATTCTGAAGTTGCAGCTCATATCCAGCAGTTAGCAAGCTCAAGGATGAGAGGGTAGCTGGGGAGTTTGAGTGGGGATTTGGGGGTCTGAGTGTTTTGGCGAACCCTGAAGAGTTATGAAGTGCCTTGAAGATACCATCTTCCTTGATGTTGCCAGGAGATGTCTTGAAACCCACCGTCAAGCGAAGAAGGACTTTGTCTCCCAAGGGACACTGGATACCATTGACCAGAGTCGCAGGGTCAGGCTTAATGGCAGAGCAGAGCTGTTCAGGGAGTTGAGGCATAAAACTGTATATGTGCTGAGGGTGGACAAGGATGCCTTGGACAAGGAGGGTGGACGAGGAACCTGTGAAGGGGTAGAGCATCACCTGTGGTCAAGTGATTCCCGTCCTGCTTACAGAGGAATTTGCGTATTGCGTTCTCCCAAGCCCGTCCCTCGGTGTACTGCAGTTCGAGCGGAGGGTGGTGGGATTTGGACAGAGAAGTCCGAAGTGAAGGCCCGCTGGGCCGGTTACTTTGAGTGGCTGGACCAGGCTGATCCACCAGCTGTTGAGCTCAATGTCAGGGGTGTAACTATCCCTAATGCTGACACTCCAATCAATTGTGAGCCACCTTTATTTGTGGAAACACAGGCTGCAGTGACCCAGTTGATAGGGGGTAAAGCTCCTGGGATCTGTGGCATCCATGCTGAACTTCTCAAGGCTGTTGGAAATACTGTACTCATGTCGTTGCATGCAGTTCTGTGCTCTGCCTGAAACACAGGCATCATCCCAACTAACTGGAAAGGGGGCCTTGTTGTCCCTTTCTGGAAAGGGAAGGTTGATCACCAGGGCTGCAAAAATGAACGGGGTGACACTGCTCTCAGTGCCAGGCAAGGTCTTTGCTTGGATAATGTTTGATAGGTTTTGCCACCATCTGCTTGAGTACCAGCGCCCATAGCAGTTGTGGCATTACACCAAAGAGTTCAATGATTGACCGTATCCTTGTTCTTCGGATCGTCACCGAATGCAGACGAGAGGTTCGGCAGGGACTGCTCGCAGCCTATATTGATCTACGCAAGGTGTTCAGTTCAGTGAATTGGGATGCCCTCTGGATGATTCTCGGTCTTCATGTGGTTCCACCAAAACTGATCAATCTGATATCTGTCTTTTCTCTGGTAATGGGAGTGCTGGCAGGTGTGGTGGTTCCATCTCAGATCTCCTTTCAGTTGTTACTAGAGTTTGTCAGGGGTGTGTACTGGCTCCGACACTTTTCAGTGCTTGTATGGACTGGATTATGGGGAGAATGTCAGAGAGATCAAGTTGCGGTGCATTGTTTGGGAATGTCAAGATCTTTGACCTTGATTTCGCAAATGATGCAGCCATCTTTGCGAGACACTGGATATCTGTATGGGGTCCTTCGAGGCACTGACTGAGGAGTCAGAGCTACTGGGATTACAGGTTTCCTGGGTCAAAATTAAGAGCCAGGCTTTCAGTGACATCTTGGATGCTGTTGTCCTGTCCATACCTGTTTGTGGTGAGGATGTTGAGGTCACGGATAGATTCACTCACCCTGGCAGTGATATTCACATCTCCGCATGTTGTGAGCCAGAGGTCAATAGATGTCTGTGTCAGGCCTGGGGAGTCATGGATTCACTGCATCATGGGGTGTGGCACTGTCCGTACTGATGCAGGAGGCTGAAAGTTCAAGTCTTTAAGTCCTTGGTGTTTCCAGTCATGCTCTAAGGATGTGAGACTTCGACCCAAACCAAGGATCTGAGACAAAGACAACTCCTTCGGTACGAAGCCTTTTCGGAAAATCCTTGGCTTAAGCTGGTTGGATTTTGTGTCTAACAAGCATTGGCTGAGAGAGACTCAGATGATATTTGTAACTTGTATTGTCCGTGAGTGTCAGCTGTGGCTGTTTGGGCATGGTACTCATTTTTCTGACGCAGATCCTGCTCACCAGATTCTCACAGCTCGGGAGCCTCGTGAGTAGGTGAAGCCAACGTGCTGACCACGTGCCTCGTGGTTGCAGCAGATTGATCGGCATCTCAAGGAGATGGCGATGGGCCAGGCATCTGCCTGGGGGATGGCCAGACGGAGGCCCCTGGAGTACCGGCGGAAAGTGGACGCAGCAACGCGCTACTCTGGCGCATGCTCCCATACCTGACCTTTCTGTTTTTCCACACTAATCAGCCTTGAAAACCCAAATTACAGACAAAAACCTTAATTTATTACATAAATTGTTCATCTCTTTATTTGGGTGGGGTATAGGCAACACACCGCTGCCTCCTTCACTCTCAAATCTAAAGATAACCCGACTACATACTCATTCCACACTTTCCTCAACATCAAGAGAATAAAACTCCTTCCTCTTCTCAATCATATCCTTCCCCTCATCCAACTAATGTCCTTACCATTACATTCTCTTCCGTTCCCCTCCCTGCTAATCTATCTATATATTACTAAAACTCTCATCTTGTATGTATGTTCCCAAAATACAGACAAAACGGTACACGATAGTGCAAAGTTTTTAGGGCCACCTTACTCAGCATTCTCCTGCGGTGTGCAGTATGAAGTTTTGTTCAAATCTGGCAACAAAAAAAATTATTAAAAAATCAATTCCCGATTCAGTCAAGTACTCTTCGGGATTATTTGATCAATGAAAACAACCTCAGCGGTATAGTTCGCTGGAGCTATCTTTTTATTTTTGGAAATGATTTTTTTTATCAACCGCTGTCACCACGGGAACCCAACGGGTTCACGGGTCATCTAGTATTCACTATAATTCACAGACCGGTGTTTGTTTGTTTGTGGGTTTGGTTCTCACACTAATCCTACAGTTCTGTGCCAATTACATCCAGATTTGCTACATAGGATCAGCATGACCCCAATTAATTTGTAGGGGTGTTTTTAGATCCTCGTGGAGGATCTCTAAGTCTTACTCACGTTGTTGTTCTTGTGGACTTTTTTTGTTTCACAGCCTACAATTTTCATCGAAACTTCCTGAAACTTGGCGTATATATGTAGACATACCCTGCGCAGACAGTAACCATCTCTGATTTTCAAAATTCCTCCGAGAAAAAAAGTTATGACGTCAAAATATCTCTGCTAATGGAAATCGCCTAAAAAATTATCTCCGAAACTAGGCAAGATTTTTGAATTCTGTGCAGGAATCGAACAGGGCATTAGCAGAGATTAATTACCGCACATGATACATCACTATGACGTCATATCAATTTTTATGACGTCATTCCTATTTTTTGACATTTTTTGTTTTTTGTTTCATTTGTTTCACAGCCTACAGTTTTCATCGAAACTTCCTGAAACTTGGCATATACTGTATATATATATATATATATATATATATATATATATATATATATATATATATATATATATATATATATATATATATATAAATACCCTGCGCAGACAGTAACGATCTCCGATTTTGAAAATTCCTCCTAAAAAAAAAAAGTTATGACATCAAAATATCTCCGCTAATGGAAATCGCCTAAAAATGATCTCAAACTCGGCAAGCTTTTTAAATTCTGTTGCGGGAATCCAACAGGGCATTAGCAGAGATGAATTACCACACATATGATACATCACTATGACGTCATATCAATTTTTATGACGTCATTCCTATTTTTTGACATTTTTTGTTTCACAACCAGAGTTTTCATCGGATCTTCGTGAAACTTGCCATGTATATGCAGAAAGCCCACGCGCAGACAGTAACCATCTCCGATTTTGAAAATTCCTCCTAGAAAAAAAGTTATGACGTCAAAATGTCTCCACTAATGGAAATCGCCTAAGAAAATTATCTCTGAAACTAGGCAAGCTTTTTGAATTCTGTTTGCGGGAATCGAACAGGACATTAGCAGAGATGAACTAGAGGGGGAGCACTCAGTGGAGTCCAAAACCTCCGCTGCCAATACTGCTTGGTCACTTAAGTGAACCTGGTATCCTATTAATTGTAGGTCAAAACGGATCAGACTCTACTGAACCACGATTGAATAAACTAAACTAGATCGACGCGCATGTAGAAATGCCCAAAAAAAAAAAAATCGAATTTTTTTTGAAAAAAAGTTGCAAAATTTCTGGGTTTTTTTCTCCAACAAATTTTTTTTGGGGGGGGGGGTTGGAAATCACTTAAAACATGTAGAAATGCAAAAAAAAATATTCAAATATTTTTCAAATAAAATCGAATTTTTTTTGAAAAAAAAGTTGCAAAATTTTGTTTTTTTTTCTCTAACAAATATATATTTTTTTGGGTTGTAAATCACTTAAAACATGTAGAAATGCAAAAACAAAAATTCAAATATTTTTTCAAAATGGCTGCCATAGCGGCCATATAGGACTTTGGACCAAGTCCAAAATCTCATGGCATGATCCTTGGACCATACCTAATCCCCCCACCAAGTTCCGTCGAAATCCGTCCAGGAGTTTTTCTGTAATACTGTTCACAAACAAACAAACAGACAGCGGTGAAAACAGTAACCTCCATCCATCTTCGATGGCGGAGGTTAATTACCAAACACATGATACATCACTATGACGTCATATCAATTTTTATGATGTCATTCCTATTTTTTGAGATTTTTTGTTTCACAACCCAGAGTTTTCATCGGATCTTCGTGAAACTTGCCACATATATGCAGAAAGTCCACGCGCAGGCAGAAACCATCTCCGATTTTGGAAATTCTTCCTAGAAAAAAAGTTGACGTCATAATATCGCCGCTAATGGAAATCGTCTATACCATTATCTCCGAAACGAGGCAAGCTGTTTGAATTTTGTTTGCGGGAATCAAGCCGGGCATTAGCACAGATAATTTATCGCAAGCCTGATACATCACAATGACGTCATATTCGTTTTTATGACGTCATCATTAAGAGGACGAGGATCTTAGCTCATTCGAGCTTGTCATCTTAGCCGGTGGTCTTGGGGGAGGGGTACACAAATTCTCCACGTAAATGTGTATCGTGTAGCGCCGCCCCAAGTTGGGGGAGGGTATTACAAGTTGTACAGTATTCCTGTTCCCACGTTTTTCAGTGCCGTGAGGTGTTTTGAATATTATGCAGAAGGTATGTTTTTGGTTCATTCACCTAACTTGGGGTGGGGGTGGGGGGGTTGCCTACACAGAGCTGTCAGTGCCTATACACCACTCAAATAAAGGTATGCGTCAGAGGAATGTGTTGCATGCTTGGAACAAGATTGCCCATAGGGTGGGTACTCTGCTAGTAAATATAATTAATTGCTCATCTTTTGTTGAATATCCTTTCTTTCTCAATTTCGTTCCTCATATGTATGAATGAAGTCTCGTTCTTCATGTGGAATGTGAATAAGTGGAAAAGTTTCACTTCAACAGTGTAGCTTCTTCTCTTCCCTCCTACCTGGGGTTCATCAATGGTAATTGGTGAACAAAGCAATCAGCAATGGCTCAACACGAGTGTCGTGCGTATATGCAATAACCTCGATAGTGCAATCGTGTCAATGAACTCAGGATTGATAAACCAATCTGGACCTGCAACAAAATGCATCTGATTTCTACCTCATGCAACAGCTCCAGATTCAACTGGAGGTTACTGTTGGACACGATCGACCCTCAATGGCAGAATACATTTCTGAGGTAGTCTACAAAGCGAACCACAAACTGGACATCCTCAGTCGATCAACATCATCCCTTGGTACTTCCGACCTCAGTACAGGTTGTAAAGCATTGGTCCGCATAATGTAATGGAGTATTGCTATCCTCCGTAGGCCTGGTGCCCCAGCTTCTCACGATTCAACTCAGTGGACAGCAAAGCTCTGAACATCCATGGCATCTTACACCAGTAAGTCGTGGTTCAAGGCCTGCTACTCTCTCGTCGCAGACACGTTGACAACCTCTCGGTCTTCTATCGTCTCTCATCTGGTCTTACACTTCCTGCCCTTTCAACCATCCTCTACCTTGAAAGGAAACACACATTTCTCCAGTAACCCTTTTTTTGTTTTTAACATTCCCAAGCCCAAAGTGCAGACTTGCTGCAAACTTATATTATTTTCAGTAAAAAGGTTTGTGGGTGTGAATCGCCTTCCTGTGTCATTTCAGCCCCTTCTCCAACATCTCACCATCTTAACAATGCTGCTCCGTCTTTTGTCATATCGCTCTTCCTCGAACCTCACTTATGTATCTAACAAACATGACTTGTGTACACAGGTGGGAACACCAATCGGGCAAACCTGAAGACCAAATGAAACAAGTCAAAACCCACATTCATGCCTGTTTCCCCTCCCTATTGAATCACCTTCCTATTCACGATTCATCCACCCCCTTCCTGCAGCACATCAAGATGCATCAGTGAATCAGCACACTCACACTCCAATCTCTGTTCCGCGGTTACAAGTGGCTGCCTATCCAACATCCAATGACACGTACAACGTCTTATTTGACTGAAATCTGACGTCTCTTGATTAGACCCCTGAAATGGCCTTTGATGTTCTAAGATAGCCGCGTGGATAATGAAGACTCTTACGTAAGCTTTGAGACCTGTTCACCGATAAGCTCACCATTGTAAGGTACCTACCAAATCGCAGCAAAACGATTTTGTGAGACAGAATATTTCCTTTATTTCCATTACAGGTCTCCCGACAAACCCAACTACCTTTTTCTGCCAAATGAGGTGCAGGTTGTGGTGTACATTTAGTTGTGGTGGTCAAAGTTTCTACATTTTTACCTCCGCCACCGAATGTGAAGGAGGTTATGTTTTCACCCCTTTCTGTATGTTTGTCTGTTTGTGCACAGGATATCTCAAAAACTTGCGGACGGATCGTGATGAAATTTTGTGGGCAGGTTCCGTGTGTGACAATGACAAACTGATTACATTTTGGTGAAGACCCGGTCTGGATACGAGAATTATTTGATTTTTAAAGTGATTATTCACCATTGAGAGATCGGGCGAAACCGATATATAGCACGATATCCCAAAAAGTTGTGAACGGATTCAGATGAAACTTGGAGGACATGTTGGGTGTGTGGCAAGGACGAATTGATTCGATTTCCGATCCGGATACGAGAATTATTTATTTTTTAAAGTGATTCTTCACTATTGAGAGATAGGGCCAAAAACGATATAGTACTGTATAGCATGATATTTTAAAAATGTATTGTGCCCGATATGTTCTTGTGGATCAGGCATTATGTGGCGGAGGTATGCGCTCTACCGAGTGCCCTTCCAGTTACAAGATGAACTACTTTAAAACGACCGTGTATCTGATTGTCAAGTCGGTCTTAAACGATCACAGACAGAAACAAGAAGGGCACTCGGTAGAGCGCATACCTCCGCCACGTAATGCCTGAACCACGAGAACATATCGGGCACAATACATTTTTTAAATATCATGCCAAACAGTCCTACGTCATTCTTGGCCCTATCTCTCAATGGTGAAGAATCACTTTAAAAATCAAATAATTCTCGTATCCAGACCGGATCTTCACCAAAATTGAATCATTTCTTCCTTGTCACACACTCAACATGTCCACAAAATTTCATCCGGATACGTGCACAACTTTTTGAGACACCCGACACACAGACAGACAAACAAACAAACAGACAGAGAGGGGCGAAAACATAACCTCCTTCACCGTCCTTGGTGGAGGTAATAATCAGGACTGCATGATCCGCACCACTCAACGAAACAACATGGCACAGAAACAAAACTTAACGAGTCAATAATCCACGAGCATTTCACAAATGGTCATGATTGCACTTCATCGATGATGATGTGTGTGTACGCCTGGGCATGTGAATTTAATGAGTGTTGGATATGCAACCAGAATAGCAACTACATTATTATTCATCTATGCAACACCAAAAGACGACACCGCTTTGCTATCTCGCACACTCTGATAAAGAAAACGGTGTATGTAAAATGGGGGTGAAGGAGTATCCGAGAAGATAAAACCATACACTTGCCACCAGGAAGTTTAGGGGAGGAATTTGTAAATAGGTCCCAGGAGTGCAGTCTTCATCAAAAGCCAATGTGAGATCTTTAACGTCCACTCTCTCTCTCTCTATTGAGTGCAGCCTGTGGCTGCTGGTTGCATCATTGGTTGGGATGCGGCTCTGCCGCTGATGCAGTGTCCCCCTTACCAATGCACTGGTACTCATTTTGCCGACCTCAGAAGGATGACAGGCTGAGTCAACCTCCTGGTGTATTAATTCAGCGGCCAACGGGGCTTGAACTCAGGACCCTAGGATCCCAAGCCGCCACCCTAACCACTAAGCCGACACCAGGCTTATCGTCCACCGACTAATGCCGGCAAACGAGACAATCAGCTTAAAGTCCATCTGAGGGACAGAGCACTTTGCAATGTACCAATGAGACAGCTCGTCGTCAGTTCGGCAATCTAACCAAGCCGAGACGGCTCGAAAGCAAGTGTGTGCACCATCCTGCCGGGAACCGATGCAAGCAGATCGCAGGTAAATGGTAAATGGTAAATGCTCGCAGGTAAATCGCTCTCCTACCCACTGTTCAATCGCAACAACGCTCAATCGGAACGGACGTGAGACATCGAAAAAAAAGCTCAACAGGCACAGGTCCAAGCCTCTGCGTGCGCCGGAACAAGGCTTCCCGGCGTTCGAGTGCCTTCTCATCCCAGCAAAACGAGGCTGTTTCAGGTGCTGTTCATGGGGCAAAAACACCACTGGGTTTGCCGTGAATAATGCATTAAGGGGGCGATGGGAAAACGAACGCCTTTGAAGCTTTTGTTTAACGCCGGGCGCGCTTTTCCAACCGAAAGGCATTCTTTTCACGACGATTATAATTGTTATGATTGTTATTATCATTATTGTTACCATCGCCAGCGTGGGCTATCTATCTGTGAGGTCGGGCCACGTATGCACAAAGCTCTCTAATGTACAAACAGATGGGCTTTATTAAAATGGTAATGCGATCGACGTACAGAGCATTTAACTCGGAAATGACTAAACCCGTGGACGCTCTCAAAAGGCTTCGTGCTTTGATTCCGATTCAAGTTAACAACGTTAGGTTCCATAAAACTCATAATCGGAAGGCATTCATTTACACTTTCACCTTCATTAGCCTAATCTTTTTAATTTGCACGGCTCGCTTGTACCATTCGAAGTTCTGTTCGTATTATTCATACTTTTCTATAACATAACGGACACGTTACACTGATGCATGAAACATTTTTAGGTAATTACACGACTTTCCTTGTACAACGATAATTACAGCTTATGTAATTATCCGTTATGATCTGCGAGGAAGGGGTGCAGCATCGTGGAGTGTACACTGTTTGCCAATTAATAGTTTTGGTCACGTGACGGTATATTGTACTGCATTGTCTTGGCCAGCTGCTCCGTGAGTGTTAAAGGCAGAAGTCCGTTTGTATGGGTCTTCTCGTCCGTTCAACCCCCTTGGTAGTGCCCAAACTTGAATGCTGGACGTAATGCGTGAACTGACCTCTGAATTTTTTTTTGTTTTGAGCCACACTTTCGGACACCTGAACGGAGCTGGGGGAAACTGAGACCTCCAAACGGATCTTCCAGACATCGTTTAGGGGCACGTGAGGGTGGGCCCAAGGTACGAGATAGGAGACCTCAAAGTTTCTGGTCCACCACCGAGTTGCTGATGAGAATATCTGAATGGAGTGGAGAAAGCGAGTGGGGATTCTGGAGGAGTCTTGTAAGGCCGGTAGAGGTCTGTACGTACGGTGCGGTTTCTGACATTTATGCTGTTTTAATAAAGGTCATTCACAAGGAAAAGTTGCGAAACAAACAAACTCAACACCACACATGAGGCACCAAATATAAGATGCCATTAAACACACAAACAGAACGAGAAAATGAATATGAAGGAAAAGAAAATTGCACAGAAACAAAAACATATTTCCTTGTGGTAGACCAAGAGCACCCCTGATCCAGTGCCTTGTGGTAGACCAAGAGCACCCCTGATCCAGTGCCTTGTGGTAGACCAAGAGCATCCCTGATCCATCGCCTTGTGAAAAACCTAGAGCACCCCTGATCCATCGCCATGTGATAGACCCAGAACACCCCTGATCCAGTGCCTTGTGATAGACCAAGAGCACCCCTAAGCTGTAAGTGAATGAAGAAAACGCCTCTTACTCTAACCTCCCCTCCTTTGCACGTTGTCTGCCTCTCCTATAACACATAGAAGCCTCTTAAGGATGAAAATAAACACGAGCCCAAACCAAGTGACCAAAAACTGATCACATCGTTCCACCCCACAATGACTTTTGCAGCACTCACACTCCTCTGAAAAGACCTTTGTTTTTTGGGGGTTTTTTTTAGAGGGGGGGGGATTACCTGAAAAACTCTGTCTTTCCGGTCCTGGGTTGCTTCACGTGCGTTCCTGGTTCGTGATTTCCTCCCTCCAGCAAAGCTAAGTTGCCCGGACCACGTACATCGTGTTTTACTGTTATATTTTCATTCCTTTGTTGATGGTCGTATTTTCGTCCAATTTTCGGTACCTAGTTGTGTTGAATTGTTGAATTTGCATCCCTGGAAAGATCCAGCCACCTCGTGAAGGACTGGGCAAGTCGGATTGTTCCTTCTTCCACAGTTTTTGTCCGCATGTGCTTCGTTTTTGCTCCTTTTCTCCAAGGTATTGTTACTTCTGATCCCTCAGTTTAATCCTTTCCCCCTTCTCGCTCCAAAAAAATACAAACGAAAAAAACTCTGTTTCAGTCCAACCCCCCCCCCCCCCAAAAAAAATCCAAAACAACAAGAAAAGCGAAGTCATTCGAGCACCATCACAAATCCCCATACTTCCCACCAAAAGGAAAGTTGAAAGATGACAAAAAGTTCCATTAGGAATGCCCCAATATCAAATTTACAGTTGAAGAACATCTTCTGTTTTGACCCCTGTGACCCCAAATCCCGTGGGGGCATGAATCCCAAAAAATCATTACATTTACCATGTTGATGCCCCCCAATGTTGATTACAAGACAGATCACCGTTTAGGATGGGATATCGTGATGGATAGACAGACAGACAAGACAGATCCCCCATTTAAAAACAAATAAATAAAAGCTTGAGGATAAAAACAGAAAAAAAACCCTCTGATTCCGCAACTGGACCAAATGGCATCAGCTCACATGTCCTAAAAACCTGCTCTGCTGCTCTTACACTTTCCCTCACTGCCCTTTTCACCCTATAATTTGCCTTCAGTCATCTTCCATCTGCATGGAAGTCAGCCTACATCACTGCATTACATCACAAAAAAGGTGCAAAAATGGATTCCCTGAGCTATAGACCAATTTGCTTTCTTCCAACCGTCAGCAAGGTAATGCCAGACGGTCCTTTCGGAGAGTTGACATCATTGCAGTTGACATAAAATAATTCCTTTTCTCCAACAACCTAAACTCACGTAATTAATTCGGATTCAGACCAGGTAACTCAACCTTCGTCATGCTGCTTCTACTCTCACAACATTGGATGGAGGCCCTCTCTGACATCCCACCTTGCTCTCCGATCTCCAAGTCTCAGGCTTACTCCACAAATGGCTTGCTGACTTCCTTTACTCTCGTAGCCAATGTGTTGCTATCAATGGAATCCTTTCTTCTCCTCTCCCTGTCAAGGCTGGAGTGACACAAGGCAGTGTATTAGGTCCCATTCTATTCCTAATCTTCATCAACGGTCTCTCTGACTCCCTGTAAAATCTCGTTTATCTATTTGCTGAAGTCTCAAACCCTCTGCCATGGCATCCTTCATCCTTCAGCCAGGAAGGCAGCAGCCTCTTCCCTCACTTCAGACCTTAAAAAAAAAAATCACAAACTGGTCAAACACTTGGAATATGTCCTTCAATCTGGACAAATCTCACATTCTCACGATCTCTCCGAAAGGACCGTCTGGCAAACCATCGCATCTACTTTCTTAACAATCCTCTTGAGGAAATTCAGTCATTCAAACTCCTGGGTTTCACGATCAGCCATGATCTTTCTTGGACAAACCACATTTCAAAATCGGCCTCCAAAGCCAACTGGGCATTATCCGTTGTGCAAAGTCCTTCCTTGACACACCTGAGCTTTTATCCACCGACAAGGGCTTCATCTGCAGCTTGATGGAATACTGCTCTCCCTTCTGGGCTGGTTCCCCTGCCTCACAACTTGCTCAGCTTGATGCCATGGAAACCAAGGCCTTCAAGATTATTGGAATCTGCTGCGATAAAGCTGAGTCTATGAGCCAATCACTTCACCATCGCAGAGAGGTCGGTGGTATCTCTGTCTTCGACTGCCTCCTTTCTCGTCTTGCATCCTCTGCTCTCTCCGTGCTTTGTCCCATCAAAGT
>NC_140976.1:5390350-5422850 GCF_056783735.1 Eptatretus burgeri | reverse complement strand
TGTTCGTCCCAGTTCAGAGAACATATTTAAGTCTCAAACTGTTCATCCTTACTCAATGAGGATATGTTATAATCTCAAACTCTTTTAACCCCATTGGTTTTGGAGAAGACAATGTCTGTGTCCAGGCAGAAAACACTCACGTGTTCATTGACATCGCATGGTTCTGGGTCCAAACGCCCAAGGTTTATCTGAAGGTCGAGTAGCCTGTAATCACGCAGAGTGTATTGCTAGAATAAGAAGAGGAAAAAGAAGAAGAAGAAGACTAAGAAGAGTGGGAGAGAGAACAAAAGACCAAAATGCAAAAGGAAGAGAAAGCTCAAAATCATAGAAAGCAACAGTGAAAGTTTACTTTTGTTCATAAAAAAAGTTACCATTACACTTTAAATTTACAATTAATGGACAACTGGAAGGGCACTTGGTAGAGCACGTACTTCCGCCATGCAATGCCAAATTCAGTAGAATATATCAGGCCCAATAAACTTTTGAAGTATCACGAAATATATATATATATATATATATATATATATATATATATATATATATATATATATATATATATATATATATATATATATATATATATATATATATATATATACACACATAGACTTTTTGGTCCACTCTCTCAATGGTGAAGAATCACTTTAGAAATTAAAAAAAAAGTCTTGTATCCGTATCTGGATTCGCATCTTCACCAAGATTGAATAGATTCGTCCTCGTCACACACCCAACCTGTTCACCCAGTTTAGTCCAAATTCGTCCACAACGTTTTGAGATATCGTGCTACATATCGATTTAGTCCTATTTCTCAATAATGAAGAAATACTTAATTAAAAATTATAGGATGTGGATGCGGATCCGGATCTTCATCAAAATCTAATCAGTCCGTCCTCGTCACACACCCAACCTGCCCACCAAATTTCATCTTAATCTGTCCACAACTTTTTGAGATATTTTGCACACAAACAAACAGGGGTGAAAACATGACCTCCTTCCACCTTCTGTAGTGGAGGTATGAAAGAGGCAGCACAGCATAGGTCAGCAAAACGATTAGTTGGTTTTTAATACACTAGTATGTGCCCTTACGTGCAAAAAAACAACAACCACACAGGCCGTTCCTTCGCTCTCGCGTGCCTGTACGTGCGTAGCCCGGAAGTTCGCATATCGCAGTTACGATTATTCGCAATTTAGTTTTAATGGCCAATTATTCAATTAGCGCCAACGTATTTTGCCTTTTCGCAATGTCATCGCAACGAAAAACAAAAAGAGAAAGAGAAAGAGAAAGAGGAAGAGGAAGAGGAAGAGGAAGAGGAAGAGGAAGAGGAAGAGGAAGAGGAAGAGGAAGAGGAAGAGGAAGAGGAAGAGGAAGAGGAAGAGGAAGAGGAAGAGGAAGAGGAAGAGGAAGAGGAAGAGGAAGAGGAAGAGGAAGAGGAAGAGGAAGAGGAAGAGGAAGAGGAAGAGGAAAAGGAAGAGGAAGAGGAAGAGGAAGAGGAAGAGGAAGAGGAAGAGGAAGAGGAAGAGGAAGAGGAAGAGGAAGAGGAAGAGGAAGAGGAAGAGGAAGAGGAAGAGGAAGAGGAAGAGGAAGAGGAAGAGGAAGAGGAAGGAGAAGGAGAAGGAGAAGGAGAAGGAGAAGGAGAAGGAGAAGGAGAAGGAGAAGGAGAAGGAGAAGGAGAGAGAGAGAGAGAGAGAGAGAGAGAGAGAGAGAGAGAGAGAGAGAGAGAGAGAGAGAGAGAGAGAGAGAGAGAGAGAGAGAGAGAGAGAGAGAGAGAGAGAGAGAGAGAGAGAGAGAGAGAGAGAGAGAGAGAGAGAGAGAGAGAGAGAGAAAAAAAAACGTATGTGAAAAAGAACAAACAAACAAACTTTAAAACAACCACACAGGCCGTTCTTTCGCTCTCGTAAACGACGACCGGATTGGGGCATTGTGTTTATATATAAATGCGGATAAGAAATCGAGAAATTATTAGAATACAGTAAGTCATCACTATCCGGAAGTCCGTACGTTGTAACCCGTAATGGGGAACGTGGCTGTGCTTCCCTTCCCCATCGGCCACGCCCACGCAACAACATGTCTTGTCATTGGTTTGGGAAACAAATGGCCATAACTAGGGAAGCACTTCTCCGATTAATATCAAACCTTGAAAAGGCACATACTCAGGTCCCCAGCAATATACCTGGCAAGTTTCAATTAGATTGGACCAGTGGTTGTCAAGAAACAGCGGTCACAGACACACACACACACACACACACACACACACACACACACACACACACACACACACACACACACACACACACACACACACACACACACACACACACACACACACACACACACACACACACACACACTGCTGGAATTATAGATAGATGACAAATTGCTACTTGGTAAATGAGAGTGCCCCCATGATGATCACTGGTGGACACGTAATAAACAAGTACTAAAGCATCACGTTGAGACAAAATGGTCATGAAAAATTAAAACATTTCCCTCCTGCGGATGTAACTTGTGACGCATCAAAAAAGTCCAAATGGCACTGCAGTAGTCAGACCGACACTATATTCGATGAGCAAACTGGATTGGAGCTAATCTAACGACTATTTGTTTGTGTGTGAAGGGTTATCCTTACAAGAGCTTCACAAAGTCTTTATTTGTCACCAAGAGAATGATCAATCTTTTAATAATCACCATCATAATCATGAATGTAATCAACTCCAGGCTCACCTTGAATGAACAATCTTTGATCTGGGAAGTTGAAGTGCCGCTATTGGAAGGAGCGATAGAAGCCGATGTTTTCTCTGCTCCGACCGTGCTCTTCTCTTCCTCTTCCTTTTCATCTTCGTCTTCATCTTGGAGCCTTTTTTTCCCAAAAGCATCTCCGGATTGAAAGTTTTTTCCTTCCCCATGTTGTATTTTGAATTCCTCTGTCTTCGAACAATCATTTTGTTCAAACTTCAAATTCAAGCCTTTGAGACTTTTCTTTCCTCCTCCTCCTCCTCCTCCTTCCATTTTGGTTTCTCCACCATCGCCTTCATCCGATCTCGTCACAATGGCAGAGTTCTCGTTCGATTTCGCATTCGTGTTGTGAAGATTTTTGTGTTCGCTTTCTGCTTTCTGGGTAGAGTGAAACACACTATTAAGTGACTATCTTTACTGCATTTATTTCACATTTTTGATTATCGATTATTTCGGTATTTGACGAGAAAAGGGGAAGACGAGAGCAATATTGGGGTGGTGTAAAGAGGAGGGTGGTTGGGATTGGCGGTGTATAAAACCATTATTAATTGGCTTCAAGAAACTCGTTTTCGTTGTGTCTCAGAATTTGTGTTTATTAAACACTCTCAAAGTTATCCAATCACTCTGTGTAAAAGGTCGAGACAGGATACTGTCCATGATCCAGCTATTGCAAGGCCTTTCTGGATCATGACTAAGTATGAGCACCATGGTCTGATATGAAAAGTCATTTAACTTACAGTTGCCTGGAAAAGTATTCACCCCCTACCAATAATGGCCCATCGAGATGAATTACATGTTATGTGGAAACAATTTTTCCAAGTTAACTTTTTTTTTTGATTAATAATTGAAGAGATAAAACTAAACAATGTTATGGATGAAGGAGGTCACATGTCAGGAATACCTGCAAAAAAACATGTAAAAATGAAAATTCACTGGTTGTAAAAGTGTTCACCACTTTGGTCAGTACCTGGTGGAAGCAACGTGAGCTGCAATGACTGCTGTGAGCATGCTTGGGTAGGTCTCCACCAGCTTTGCACAGCGAGATGGTGAAATATTTATCCATTATTCACGTGAAAATTGCTCTAGTTCTGCCAAGTTTGATGGGGATCGTCGATGGACTGAAATCTTCAATTCTCGCCATAGAATATTTGGGCCACTCAAGAACATTTCCTTCTATTCAGCCACTCCAGTGTGGCTTTAGCTTTGTGCTTCGTGTCATTGTCCTGCTGAAATGTGAATCTCCTACCCAGTTTCAGATTCATGGCTGACTCAAGCAGGTTTTCATCAAGGATTCTCCGGTACTTTGCATCGTCCATTGTCCCTTTTATCTTGACAAGCTTAAACAGTCTCTGCTGATGAAAAGAAGCCCCATAACATGATGCTGCTACTACCATGTTTGAAGGCATATATGGTGTTGACTGGGTGATATGCAGCGTTAGGATTGAACCAGACATAGCACTTTGAATTTAGACGAAAACGTTCAATTTTTCTCAACTGACCACAACATTTTTCTCCACATACCTGCAGTATCATTAAGATGCTTTTTTTCCTCAAACACCATATGAGTGTTTAGATGTGTCTTTTTCAGTAATGGCTTCTTTCTTGTCATCTGTCCATAGAGGCCAGCTTTGTGAAGGGAACGGGATATTGTTGATTAACAGTAACACTGACAACCCCATCTCGGACATAGAGCCTTGCAGATCTTTCAGTCGTTGTTGGATTTACAGTGATGCCCCGAACCAGTTTCCTGCTTGCCCGGCTGCTGAGTTTGGATGGGGACCTGATCTGCGTCGAGTCTGGGTGGTATGATATATCTTCCGTTTCTCAATGATGGATTTCACAGTGCTCAGAGATAATGAGTGACTTTGAAATCTTCTTATAATCCTCTCCTGAACAGTTCTTCTCCACCACTTCACGTCTGACTTCTTTGGAAAGCTCCTTGGGTCTTCATGTTTTCCTTGTTGGTTGACCAAGTGAGTTGCACCTTCAAACACCTTAGATAAGTGGGGAGATTAATTTACAAGTTAAACCACTGATTACATACAGGTGAAACCTGTTACACTTATTTTGTAACTTTTCAAACAAATAATTTCCGCCTGAAGTGACTTAGGTTTCATTAGGCAAAGGGTTTGAATACTTATGCAATTATGAATCATCCGATTTTCTCTGTTAGTCAAACTTATTCACATTTTGTCTGAATTTTTTTTTACCTTTATTACTTTGGAGTAGTTTGTGAAGACCTTATATATTAAATTTAATTTGAAATAATCATGAAATAAGCTCAGGTGGCATCAAAATGTGAAAACTTTGGAGATGGTGTGAATACTTTGTTGGGGGCAGGCCACTGTACTTTTTTCAAAGAATGCACCATTTCTTCCAGAAAATTGTTGAAATAAAAAATAATCTTTTGGTATCCACATATTTATTTCTGTGGTTTGCAGTGGAACAAAACGAAAAAAGCTGAAGAAAATTACTAAATCTTAGCTTATTCCACATAGAAATCCTAAAATGGCCCAGACAATATTATTGGCACCTTTTAGAAGGTACGACAGTTTCAACTCGCAACATCCGTCACCAACTCAATGAAAGGGGGTTCTATGGTAGGAGACCCAAGAGGACCCCACTGCTGAGAGAGAGAGACATAAGAATGCCCGATTGGAGTTTGCCAAAACACACCTGAATAAGCCAAAATCCTTCTGGGAGAATGTCCTGTGGACAGATGAGACCAAATTAGAGCATTTTGGTAAAGAACATCATTTCTATATTTACAGAAAACAAAATGAAGCCTTCAAAGAATGGAACACCTTCCCCACAGTCAAACATGGAGGAGGTTCAGTGATGTTTTGGGGTTGCTGTGCTGCCTCTGACACTGGGTGCCTTGAATGTGTGCATGGCATCATGAAATCAGGAGATTACCAAGGAGGCATTTTGGAGCGCAATGTTCAACCCAGTATCAGAAAGCTGGGTCTCCATCGAAGATCATGGGTCTTGCAGCAGGACAATGACCCCAAACACACTTCAAAAAGCACCCAGGAATGGTTCAAGACAAAACACTGGACTGTTCTGAAGTGGCCAGCAATGAGTCCAGGTCTAAATCCCATTGAACACCTGTGGGGAGATCTGAAAACAGCAGTTGGGAGAAGGCACCCTTCAAATTTGGGGGAACTGGAGCAGTTTGCATAACAAGAGTGGGTAAAACTGCCAGGAGAGAGGTGTAGGAAGCTCATTCATGGATATAGGAAGCGCTTGACTGCAGGTATTGTCCAAAGGTTGTTACCAAATATTAAATCTAGGGAGTCACTAATTTTATCAATGCCATTTTTATTTATTTTCTGATTTAAAAGGATATATTAAGTTCTGAATCAAAAACAAAGGTTCTGTAATATTAACAGTGAAATAAAGAATGGAGGAGACAAAATACTTTTGTCAATTTCAACATATTTTTTGGAGAAAATTGTGTGTTATTTGAAAAAAGTGCAAGGGTGACAATAATTTTGGCCACGTCTGTATCTTGCTCACCCACAGACAAAAAAAATCAACAACAGACAGATGGGGTGAAAACAAAACCTCCGTCCATCTTCGGTGATGGAGGTCGTAACAGCAGTGATCTGGTAAAGACGTAACGTAAAGACTTTGCAGACCTAGCGGTCGTCAACCTGTTTGCCTGCTCGAGAAGGTTGATCTGGAGCAGTACAAGGTATTCAAAGACCAAACAGTAGACCAAAGCAAGCCTTTGAGCAATCACACAACGAGGAACATCATTTTGAGAGAGGTCTACAGCATAATACAAGGTTACCAGGTGTTCTCATTGAAAAGTGACTGCTCTCTCTTTTCCAAGTACGAAGAAATCGTACGTAGTCGGCTTTCCGTGTCCATTAGAAGAATGGCGTGTTCCAACATGTAGACCCCTTCCCTCACGTTTAACATCTGTATACACTCGAATGTATTCTCGTGACTCCAATTGTACATGTGACAAACATTTGCAGAATTTGTAAAAAAAAAAAAAAAAAAAAATAGAAAAAAGTATTCTAACATGTGAGCACAGGTCCTTCAAATAATAACACAATACCTCAAATCGCTTCAGTTTCTGCACTTTCCTGTACATGTTGAGGTATGAAGTTTTTCCTTCATCCGTCCTGCCGAGTGACATCACATTCATCTTGACAAAATCCTTCCTGGCTGTGACACCAACGTGCGAGGTGCGTCCTTCTGGAGCTGGGAAGAGGAACATCGACTCGGACGATACATGTGGGCTCGGGCAAGACAGAATACAAAAACAAGCAAACAACTCAATACGGAAACTGTGGAGGCAATAAAGTCCAAACACTGATTGAAGGACCAAAAAAAAAAAACGTCAAGTTATCTTTGGTCCTCATTGGGACTCAAAAGACTAACAATCCCTCATGACCCCAAATCAATATTGAAACGATTGGTCAATTAATGGCAACAAGGCATCATCGTTCGGTCTGAATGGTCAGTGACATCACTAACGAGAAGGGCACTCGGTAGAGCGCATACCTCCGCCGCGTAATGCCTGATCCACGAGAACATCTCGGGGCCCAATACATGTTTGAAATATCATGTCACATATCGTTTTTGGCCCAATCTCACAATGAGGAATCACTTTAAAAATTAAATAATTCTCGTATCCAGATCCGGATTCGGATCTTCACCAAAAATTTAATCAGTTCTTCCTTGTCACACACCGAACCTGGCCACAACTTTTTGAGATATCCTGAACACAGACAAACAGAGCGAGGTGAAGACATCACCTCCAGCCACTTTTGGTGGTGGAGGTAAGAAAGAGTCGTTTAAAGGTAAAGGTGTTGCTTTTGCATGAAATTTGAGGTGGTGGGAGGAGGGGCTGAATGCAGTGTCCCGTGACAATGTTTGCTGATAGACTGTGAACGGCTGAGTGCACGAGTAGGTGGCTACATAAGAGACGGGGCAATAGGAGGAGTGCAAAAGGGCAAGGGACACACATAAAAAACCAAAAAGAGACAAAGACGGACTCGGGGCCATCAGCTGAGAGCCGTTCCATCATCAGGATTTGGACCCTTCAAACACAATGTGCTGGGAGCTGCCGGTCCACCACAAAGATGCTCGTCGCGCAACGCATAACCTTTGATAGGAGGATAAAAAGGGAGCATAATAAAACATGGTAATCTTCATTGCGAGGATAGAGATGACAAAAGAGAAGGATGGAGGTGAAGGGTATTGGGGAAGCGAGCAGGGAGGCGTTGAACAGAATAAGTTGGAGCGAGGCTCGGGGTTGCTCCTCGTTTT
This sequence comes from Eptatretus burgeri, assembly GCF_056783735.1. Taxonomy (NCBI): domain Eukaryota; kingdom Metazoa; phylum Chordata; class Myxini; order Myxiniformes; family Myxinidae; genus Eptatretus; species Eptatretus burgeri. The sequence continues at coordinate 5,414,830 of NC_140976.1, read as the reverse complement.
TTTTTGTTGGAACACAACAAAGCGTGTACCGCGATACATGAGCAACCATTCAAGGTACCGAGTGCATCCACAATGTGTACGTCTCGCTTGGATCTATGAAAGCTGAGCAATTAAAATGCCTCCCCAGCCCGGATCCCAAATCCATGGACAACGCCATTTAAGCTGTAAACCGCGGAGTACAAAAGGGGGACATTTTGCTTTCAGAGAAAGCTCAACATAAAAAAAAAAAAAATGGGCCACGATCTTAACGACACGTGTCACAGCAACAAAAAGTTTCATCAGGAATCCTGTGAGCCTGCCGTCCCTGGATTGTACCATCGCCATGACTGACTGACTCGCAGCCATCCGACGTGATATCATCTCCTTAACCAGGTGAACACAAATGTCTCAGTCCGTGGACACCTGACAAATGTACCCAGATCGGATGTCGAGCCGTGCTGGAGCTGGACCTCTCGGCTATCCTCGAGGTGCGTGTGTGTACCTCTCGGCTATCCTCTAGGTGCGTGTGTGTGTACCTCTCGGCTATCCTCTAGTTGCGTGTCTGTGTACCTCTCGGCTATCCTCTAGGTGCGTGTGTGTGTGTGTACCTCTCGGCTATCCTCTAGGTGCGTGTGTGTACCTCTCGGCTATCCTCTAGGTGCGTGTGTGTACCTCTCGGCTATCCTCTGGGTGCGTGTGTGTACCTCTCGGCTATCCTCTAGGTGCGTGTGTGTGTACCTCTCGGCTATCCTCTAGGTGCGTGTGTGTGTACCTCTCGGCTATCCTCTAGGTGCGTGTGTGTGTACCTCTCGGCTATCCTCTAGGTGCGTGTGTGTGTACCTCTCGGCTATCCTCTAGGTGCGTGTGTGTGTACCTCTCGGCTATCCTCTAGGTGCGTGTGTGTACCTCTCGGCTATCCTCTAGGTGCGTGTGTGTACCTCTCGGCTATCCTCTAGGTGCGTGTGTGTACCTCTCCGCTATCCTCTAGGTGCGTGTGTGTACCTCTCGGCTATCCTCGAGGTGCGTGTGTGTACCTCTTGGCTATCCTCTAGGTGCGTGTGTGTGTACCTCTCAGCTATCCTCTAGGTGCGTGTGTGTGTACCTCTCAGCTATCCTCTAGGTGCGTGTGTGTGTACCTCTCGGTTATCCTCTAGGTGCGTGTGTGTGTACCTCTCGGCTATCCTCTAGGTGCGTGTGTGTGTACCTCTCGGCTATCCTCTAGGTGCGTGTGTGTACCTCTCAGCTATCCTCTAGGTGCGTGTGTGTGTACCTCTCAGCTATCCTCTAGGTGCGTGTGTGTACCTCTCGGCTATCCTCGAGGTGCGTGTGTGTACCTCTTGGCTATCCTCTAGGTGCGTGTGTGTGTACCTCTCGGCTATCCTCTAGGTGCGTGTGTGTGTACCTCTCAGCTATCCTCTAGGTGCGTGTGTGTGTACCTCTCGGTTATCCTCTAGGTGCGTGTGTGCATAACTCTCGGCCAGGACACTTGACAATTTGGGGGGGGTATGACGTGCAAGATACATGGTGACGGCACTGGAAAAAATACTGACGTCCCCAATAAATACCCGATTCCTTTCCCGACACGAGAGGTTCCCCCCGATTCGATCTCCCATGGAAACGTTGGCCACCTTTAACCGCACACGCCATGCTCGGATGGCGGGCCGCGTGCACAAATGGGAAACTAGGGGAAGCCCTGACAGATGACATGTACCCTGACCAAACCGTGGATCATCAAGTAAACCAGTGTGAATGGGGAAAGTCCTCGTGGGGGTATTGGAGCAATCCACAGAGCCAAAACCGACGCCATCGCCACGACTACTACTACGACAACTAATCCACATACCCGCCTGAGGGGTGTAGCGATCCCCTTGGGGGGTTGACCGTTTTGCGCTTGGTTCACTTGGGACGGGTTAATGCGAGATTGGGGCAGCAATTTGGAATTTGCTCAGGTGATAACTCGCCTGGTCTCCACGAACGACACCATGGGATACACTTAACGTCCACCAACGAATGTCAGCAGACGGGACGCACAGTTTAACGTCTATCCGAGGTATGGCACACACATTGATGAATGACCCTGCCTGTGAAACGCCGGGACGAGTTTACAGCTGGGTCGGGATTCAAACCCAGGCTAGACAGCTCAGAGGTGTGTGCGTACCTCTCTGCTATCCTCTAGGTGCGTGTGTGCATTCCTCTCGGCCATCCTCTAGGTGCGTGTGTGCATTCCTCTCGGCTATCCTCTAGGTGCGTGTGTGCGTACCTCTCGGCTATCCTCTAGGTGCGTGTGTGCATTCCTCTCGGCTATCTTCTAGGTGCGTGTGTGCATTCCTCTCGGCTATCCTCTAGGTGCGTGTGTGCGTACCTCTCGGCTATCCTCAAGGTGCGTGTGTGCGTACCTCTCGGCTATCCTCTAGGTGCGTGTATGCATTCCTCTCGGCTATCCTCTAGGTGCGTGTGTGCATTCCTCTCGGCCATCCTCCAGGTGCGTGTGTGCGTTCCTCTCGGCCATCCTCTAGGTGCGTGTGTGCGTTCCTCTCGGCCATCCTCGAAGTGCGTGTGCGTTCCTCTCGGCCATCCTCTAGGTGCGTGTGTGCGTTCCTCTCGGCCATCCTCGAAGTGCGTGTGCGTTCCTCTCGGCCATCCTCGAAGTGCGTGTGCGTTCCTCTCGGCCATCCTCTAGGTGCATGTGTGCGTACCTCTCGGCCATCCACTAGGTACGTGTGTGCGTTCCTCTCGGCCATCCTCTAGGTGCGTGTGTGCGTACCTCTCGGCTATCCTCTAGGTGCGTGTGTGCGTTCCTCTCGGCCATCCTCGAAGTGCGTGTGCGTTCCTCTCGGCCATCCTCGAAGTGCGTGTGCGTTCCTCTCGGCCATCCTCTAGGTGCATGTGTGCGTACCTCTCGGCCATCCACTAGGTACGTGTGTGCGTACCTCTCGGCCATCCTCCAGGTGCGTGTGTGCGTTCCTCTCGGCCATCCTCCAGGTACGTGTGTGCGTTCCTCTCGGCCATCCTCTAGGTGCGTGTGTGCGTACCTCTCGGCTATCCTCTAGGTGCGTGTGTGCGTTCCTCTCGGCCATCCTCGAAGTGCGTGTGCGTTCCTCTCGGCCATCCTCGAAGTGCGTGTGCGTTCCTCTCGGCCATCCTATAGGTGCATGTGTGCGTACCTCTCGGCCATCCACTAGGTACATGTGTGCGTACCTCTCGGCCATCCTCTAGGTGCGTGTGTGCGTACCTCTCGGCCATCCACTAGGTACGTGTGTGCGTACCTCTCGGCCATCCTCTAGGGGCGTGTGTGCGTACCTCTCGGCCATCCTCTAGGTGCATGTGTGCGTACCTCTCGGCCATCCACTAGGTACGTGTGTGCGTACCTCTCGGCCATCCTCTAGGTGCGTGTGTGTGTACCTCTCGGCAATCCTACCAGCAGCTGACATCATTACTTGGCTGTTAAACCTCGATCTGGACGTATCAGCCGTTTAGAGGAAGAATCGAGAAGTTTCTGTTGTAAAAGCAATCCTGCGGTGCCCGGTTGAGCAAACCCAAGTGTAAAACGATGCAAATAGAGGTCATAACAAAAACAAGACACCAACTGATTACCTCGTTTCACTGTAGTCGACATATTCGCCTTGCTCGTGCTTGTGACGGCCGAAGATTGCTTTGAAGTCGAGACGTCGTCGAGCATGGTGAAGCTTTTTTCCTTCACAGGATCATCTGTTGTACCTGCCCGTCCGTGTGGGTCAAGTGGAACCCCGATTTTCTGTCGCGCCAGATCACGCTCAGGGGTTTCAGCAAGTGGAATCAGAGCCGGCAATTTACCGTCACTCCGGCTGGTTTTCGAGCCGTCATAAGTTATTCCTTCGGCTTCGAGGCTTTCTCGAGTCACCCGGTTAAATTCTTTCTCCAAAAGTGCATTCGGCATACAAATTTCGCTTTCACTGAAACTGGTCCTGATGGTCGCGGGGAGACCCTGGATGTTGTTCTCCCAGGGTGGTTGGTGATGAGCCTGCATCGGATGGCTCACAGCACACACCGCCGAACCACTTGAAGACCGCACAACCGCTTCTCTCAACATTTCAACTCTTACATCCTGGGGTTGGAACAAAACCTGAGAATGCACCTGTTGCACGGCCGGTGTCATGTGACACTCAGGTGTCTCATGTGTTACATACTCAGGGTAGGGGTTTATACCCATGGTAGTTGCACGGCCGGTATAGGGGTGGCGAGTTGCGTTGCTAAAATGAGGGACTCCATTCGTGTTTGCCTCAATTTCACACGATTCTAGAACATCCGTCTCCAGGTCCAACTCTTCAAGACTGTCTCGTTCAATGTGCGGAGTTTCCAACCCACCTGCGATCGAGTTCCATCGAGTTGCAGCATCTGCTTCCCGGACATTTCCGCAACGCAGGTCCACTTCACCACCTCCCTCGAGGAGCAGCACACCAGAAGAGCAGGAGGAGCAGCCAAAGGGTCGAGACGACCCGTTCCCCACCACGGCACGAAGACGTCCTCCGGTGGCGAAGCGTGCCATCGCCTCGGGATGGTATTCGTCTGGAGATTTCGTCGTTATCAATCGACAATGAATATCTTTACTGTGCTGCAAGTTTGTCTGCACGACACGCTGTCCTTCCGTGTCCGAGTGAACGCGAGTTCCCGTGTTTTTGTCTGCACACACTGAGTATCTCACTCGATGTTGTTTTGGTTCTGCTCTTGCCTGGTTCTGACTGCGTCCATCATCCTGAGGGTGTGTTGTTTCGTGGATGAGAGTTCGCACACTGCGAGCATCCGACTGTGCTTTTGTTTTTCTAAACCTCTTGTCTGCCCTTGCCTTGTTCATTCTTTCTTCATGTCAGTGTCTATGATTGCAAACATAATTGATTCTGCACAAATTCTTCACTCCACTCAATCTTCGCTCTTTCAGAAAGACCAAAATCCAAATCATTCAGGTGACCGCTCTTCTTTCCAAAACCTGCAAGGAAATGCAATTCACAAGGAATGTCGTTTTGCAGCGTATTGTGTTGTACATTGTTGTACAGCATCCTACTGTCCAGTCTAATTAATTATTCACAAAAAAGTGTAACTGACCAATTATAATTCGTCTTCCATCTACCTAAACGTTGGCGACAGCTTCCATCGACCTAAACGTTGGTGACAGCTTCCATCTACCTAAACGTTGGTGACTGCTTCCATCTACCTAAACGTTGGTGACTGTTTCCATCTACCTAAACGTTGGTGACAGCTTCCATCTACCTAAACGTTGGTGACTGCTTCCATCTACCTAAACGTTGGTGACTACTTCCATCTACCTAAACGTTGGTGACTGCTTCCATCTACCTAAACGTTGGTGACTGCTTCCATCTACCTAAACCTTGGTGACTGCTTCCATCTACCTAAACGTTGGTGACTACTTCCATCTACCTAAACGTTGGTGACTGCTTCCATCTACCTAAACGTTGGTGACAGCTTCCATCTACCTAAACGTTGGTGACTGCTTCCATCTACCTAAACGTTGGTGACAGCTTCCATCTACCTAAACGTTGGTGACTACTTCCATCTACCTAAACGTTGGTGACTGCTTCCATCTACCTAAACGTTGGTGACTGCTTCCATCTACCTAAACGTTGGTGACTGCTTCCATCTACCTAAACGTTGGTGACAGCTTCCATCTACCTAAACGTTGGTGACTGCTTCCATCTACCTAAACGTTGGCGACTACTTCCATCTACCTAAACGTTGGTGACTGCTTCCATCTACCTAAACGTTGGTGACAGCTTCCATCTACCTAAACGTTGGTGACAGCTTCCATCTACCTAAACGTTGGTGACAGCTTCCATCTACCTAAACGTTGGTGACTGCTTCCATCTACCTAAACGTTGGCGACTACTTCCATCTACCTAAACGTTGGTGACTGCTTCCATCTACCTAAACCTTGGTGACTGCTTCCATCTACCTAAACGTTGGTGACAGCTTCCATCTACCTAAACGTTGGTGACTGCTTCCATCTACCTAAACGTTGGTGACTGCTTCCATCTACCTAAACGTTGGTGACAGCTTCCATCTACCTAAACATTGGTGACTACTTCCATCTACCTAAACGTTGGTGACTGCTTCCATCTACCTAAACGTTGGTGACTGCTTCCATCTACCTAAACCTTGGCGACAGCTTCCATCTTACTAAACGTTGGTGACAGCTTCCATCTACCTAAACATTGGTGACTGCTTCCATCTACATGAACCTTGGTGACTGTTTCGATCTACCTAAACGTTGGCGACTGCTTCCATCTACCTAAACCTTGGTGACAGCTTCCATCTACCTAAACGTTGGTGACTGCTTCCATCTACCTAAACCTTGGTGACAGCTTCCATCTACCTAAACGTTGGCGACTGCTTCCATCTACCTAAACCTTGGTGACAGCTTCCATCTACCTAAACATTGGTGACAGCTTCCATCTACCTAAACGTTGGTGACTGCTTCCATCTACCTAAACCTTGGTGACAGCTTCCATCTACCTAAACGTTGGCGACTGCTTCCATCTACCTAAACCTTGGTGACAGCTTCCATCTACCTAAACGTTGGCGACTGCTTCCATCTACCTAAACCTTGGTGACAGCTTCCATCTACCTAAACATTGGTGACAGCTTCCATCTACCTAAACGTTGGTGACTGCTTCCATCTACCTAAACCTTGGTGACAGCTTCCATCTACCTAAACGTTGGCGACTGCTTCCATCTACCTAAACCTTGGTGACAGCTTCCATCTACCTAAACATTGGTGACAGCTTCCATCTACCTAAACGTTGGTGACAGCTTCCATCTACCTAAACGTTGGTGACTGCTTCCATCTCCCTAAACCTTGGTGACTGCTTCGATCTACCTAAACGTTGGCGACTGCTTCCATCTAACTAAATGTTGGTGACTGCTTCCATCTACATAAACCTTGGTAACTGCTTACATCCACCTAAACGTTGGTGACTCCTTACGTCCACAGTTTGTGTGTTCACGGTGGGTGTGTTCACAGAATGTGTGTTCACAGTTTGTGTGTTCACAGTTTGTGTGTTCACAGTGTGTGTGTTCACAGTGTGTGTGTGTTCACAGAGTGTGTGTTCACAGTTTGTGTGTTCACAGTGTGTGTGTTCACAGTTTGTGTGTTCTTAGTTTGTGTGTTCACAGTGTGTGTGTGTATGTTCACAGAATGTGTGTTCACAGTTTGTGTGTTCACAGTTTGTGTGTTCACAGTGTGTGTGTTCACAGTTTGTGTGTTCACAGTGTGTGTGTTCACAGAGTGTGTGTTCACAGTGTGTGTGTTCACAGAGTGTGTGTTCACAGTTTGTGTGTTCACAGTGTGTGTGTTCACAGAGTGTGTGTTCACAGTTTGTGTGTTCACAGTGTGTGTGTTCACAGTTTGTGTGTTCTTAGTTTGTGTGTTCACAGTGTGTGTGTGTGTGTGTGTTCACAGTTTGTGTGTTCACAGTGTGTGTGTTCACAGAATGTGTGTTCACAGTGTGTGTGTTCACAGTTTGTGTGTTCGCAGTTTGTGTGTTCACAGTATGGGTGCTCACAGTTTGTGTGTTCACAGTGTGTGTGTTCACAGTGTGTGTTCACAGAATGTGTGTTCACAGTGTGTGTGTGTTCACAGTTTGTGTGTTCACAGTTTGTGTGTTCACAGTATGGGTGCTCACAGTTTGTGTGTTCACAGTGTGTGTGTTCACAGTGTGTGTGTTCACAGTATGTGTGTTCACAGTGTGTGTGTTCACAGTGTGTGTGTTCACAGTTTGTGTGTTCACAGTTTGTGTGTTCACAGTATGTGTGTGTGTTCACAGTTTGTGTGTTCACAGTATGTGTGTTCACAGTTTGTGTGTTCACAGTATGTGTGTTCACAGTTTGTGTGTTCACAGTATGTGTGTTCACAGTGTGTGTTCACAGTGTGTGTGTTCACAGTGTGTGTGTTCACAGTGTGTGTGTTCATAGTGTGTGTGTTCACAGTTTGTGTGTTCACAGAGTGTGTGTTCACAGTGTGTGTGTGTGTGTGTGTGTGTGTGTGTGTGTGTGTGTGTTCACAGTTTGTGTGTTCACAGTATGTGTGTTCACAGTTTGTGTGTTCATAGTTTGTGTGTTCACAGTTTGTGTGTTCACAGTGTGTGTTTTCAGTTTGTGTGTTCACAGTTTGTGTGTTCACAGTGTGTGTTCATAGTTTGTGTGTTCACAGTGTGTGTGTGTGTGTGTGTGTTCACAGTGTGTGTGTTCACAGTGTGTTTGTTCACAGTGTGTGTGTTCACAGTGTGTGTGTGTGTGTGTGTGTGTGTGTGTGTTCACAGTTTGTGTGTTCACAGTGTGTGTGTTCACAGTTTGTGTGTTCTTAGTTTGTGTGTTCACAGTGTGTGTGTGTGTGTTCACAGTTTGTGTGTTCACAGTGTGTGTGTTCACAGTGTGTGTGTGTGTTCACAGTTTGTGTGTTCGTGTGTTCACAGTGTGTGTGTTCACAGTTTGTGTGTTCACAGTTTGTGTGTTCACAGTTTGTGTGTTCACAGTGTGTGTGTGTGTGTTCACAGTTTGTGTGTTCACAGTGTGTGTGTGTGTGTTCACAGTGTGTGTGTGTGTGTTCACAGTGTGTGTGTTCACAGTTTGTGTTCACAGTGTGTGTGTTCACAGTGTGTGTGTTCACAGTTTGTGTGTTCACAGTTTGTGTGTTCACAGTGTGTGTGTTCACAGTTTGTGTGTTCACAGTGTGTGTGTTCACAGTGTGTGTGTTCACAGTGTGTGTGTTCACAGTGTGTGTGTTCACAGTTTGTGTGTTCACAGTTTGTGTGTTCACAGAGTGTGTGTTCACAGTCTGTGTGTTCACAGTTTGTGTGTTCACAGTTTGTGTGTTCACAGTGTGTGTTCACAGTGTGTGTGTTCACAGTTTGTGTGTTCACAGTTTGTGTGTTCTTAGTTTGTGTGTTCACAGTGTGTGTGTGTGTGTTCACAGTTTGTGTGTTCACAGTGTGTGTGTTCACAGTGTGTGTGTTCACAGTGTGTGTGTGTTCACAGTGTGTGTGTGTTCACAGTGTGTGTGTGTGTTCACAGTGTGTGTGTGTGTTCACAGTGTGTGTGTGTTCACAGTGTGTGTGTTCACAGTGTGTGTGTGTGTGTGTGTTCACAGTGTGTGTGTTCACAGTGTGTGTGTGTTCACAGTGTGTGTGTTCACAGTGTGTGTGTTCACAGTGTGTGTGTGTGTTCACAGTGTGTGTGTTCACAGTGTGTGTGTGTTCACAGTGTGTGTGTTCACAGTGTGTGTGTGTGTGTGAGTGTGTGTGTGCCCAGTGTGTGTGCGCACAGTGTGTGTGTGTGTGTGTGTGTTCCCAGTGTGTGTGTTCACAGTGTGTGTGTGTGTGTGTGTGTGTGTGTGTGTTCACAGTGTGTGTGTTCACAGTGTGTGTGTGTGTGTGTGTGTGTGTGTGTGTGTGTGTGTGTGTGTGTGTGTGTGTTCACAGTGTGTGTGTTCACAGTGTGTGTGTTCACAGTGTGTGTGTGTGTTCACAGTGTGTGTGTTCACAATTTGTGTGTTCACAGTGTGTGTGTTCACAATTTGTGTGTTCACAGTGTGTGTGTGTGTGTTCACAGTGTGTGTGTGTTCACAGTGTGTGTGTGTGTGTTCACAGTGTGTGTGTTCACAGTGTGTGTGTGTTCACAGTGTGTGTGTTCACAGTGTGTGTGTGTTCACAGTGTGTGTGTGTTCACAGTGTGTGTGTGTTCACAGTGTGTGTTCACAGTGTGTGTGTGTGTGTGTGTGTGTGTGTGTGTGTGTGTGTTCACAGTGTGTGTGTTCACAGTGTGTGTGTTCACAGTGTGTGTGTTCACAGTGTGTGTGTGTGTGTTCACAGTGTGTGTGTTCACAGTGTGTGTGTGTTCACAGTGTGTGTGTTCACAGTGTGTGTGTGTTCACAGTGTGTGTGTGTTCACAGTGTGTGTTCACAGTGTGTGTGTGTGTGTGTGTGTGTGTGTGTTCACAGTGTGTGTGTTCACAGTGTGTGTGTGTTCACAGTGTGTGTGTTCACAGTGTGTGTGTGTTCACAGTGTGTGTGTGTGTTCACAGTGTGTGTGTGTGTGGGTGTGTGTGTGTGTGTGTGTTCACAGTGTGTGTGTTCACAGTGTGTGTGTTCACAGTGTGTGTGTTCACAGTGTGTGTGTGTGTTCACAGTGTGTGTGTTCACAATTTGTGTGTTCACAGTGTGTGTGTGTGTGTTCACAGTGTGTGTGTGTGTTCACAGTGTGTGTGTGTGTGTTCACAGTGTGTGTGTGTGTGTTCACAGTGTGTGTGTGTGTTCACAGTGTGTGTGTGTGTGTGTGTGTTCACAGTGTGTGTGTTCACAGTTTGTGTGTTTTCGGAGTGTGTGTGTGTGTGTTCACAGTGTGTGTGTGTGTTCACAGTGTGTGTGTGTGTGTGTGTGTGTGTGTGTTCACAGTGTGTGTGTGTGTGTGTGTGTTCACAGTGTGTGTGTGTGTGTGTTCACAGTGTGTGTGTGTTCACAGTGTGTGTGTGTGTGTTCACAGTGTGTGTGTTCACAGTGTGTGTGTGTTCACAGTGTGTGTGTTCACAGTGTGTGTGTTCACAGTGTGTGTTCACAGTGTGTGTGTGTGTGTGTGTGTGTGTGTGTGTGTGTGTGTGTGTGTGTGTGTGTTCACAGTGTGTGTGTTCACAGTGTGTGTGTTCACAGTGTGTGTGTGTGTTCACAGTGTGTGTGTTCACAATTTGTGTGTTCACAGTGTGTGTGTGTGTGTGTTCACAGTGTGTGTGTGTGTTCACAGTGTGTGTGTTCACAGTTTGTGTGTTCACAGACAGATTTTAACAGTGAACAGACGTTCACCCATTCCATCAGGTAACCCATGTAAATGACGAGCCGAGTACAAACCCGGATCGAATGACACGTCTGACCTCATGACCAACAAGGTCACGTTAAGAGGGTCAAGGTTTGGTCATTATAAATGTGTTCGTTTTATACATTCCCCTCAAAACGATGTTATGAACCAATACAGACGTTAAAACTCTCATAAAAACAAACTTTACCACTTTGTGGAGATAAAAACGTCTCCCGGTGACACAATATATCGATTGCAATAAAATCGAACAAAATGGGCGAATTAACGATGTTTTAGGACTTTTAAAAATACAGCGTACTCACGTTGTAACAGTTGTCATGGTAACAAGGAAGTGACGTTGAGATATCTCTGCTCAACCGGAAATGAGATTCCCTCCATTTTTTAAAAATGTCGTCGAGTGCCAACAGAAGGAGAACAAAAAAAAAAGATTTTAAAATGCCAAAATAACACAAGGTGTCCCGTTTTAAATTTTTTTTTTACCGTTATCAATGTTTATATCTTTCTTGTCATTAGTCGTCCGATTGTGAGGTCAAACCCAAAACGGTAACATTGAAATTATTCGTATTATAATATTATATACTTTTCCACGATGAACACAGAGTTCTTCTTCTTCTCTAGATAACCTTCAAAGGGCTCTTCAAACCCATCACGAAGATGATCATTTTGTGTGCGCACACTAAGATGGAGGGTGACGTTCGTCCAAATTCATAATACTGTTGCGGTTTGGAGAAACCGCTCTTGTAAATGTCCACTCACCCCACGTAGGCCCTTCACTGTAGTTATTTCCGTTATAAATGTTTGGATGGGTCCCTTACCTTGAGATGGGTCAGTGGGATCCAAACTGCGTTGGAACAGGTAGATTCGGATTCACCCCATATTCTTCTTTTACACATCGAAGGTTGTCGGCAAGGTGTTGGCAGCCATTTGATGCGGGTGTGTGCCCTTCCCTTCCTTACATTCCCTTCATCGTTATCTCTGTCCCTGTCCCTCTCTCTCTTCAGGTAAGTACACACAGTTTTCTTTCATACAGACTATAGTTTGACACGATCTCTTCCCACACACACTTAGGCAATTAAGACATTAAGTACAGTTATAGTGTTACAAATATGGAAACCTTGTGCACACAAACAGCCAGAGTCCCCGTAGTTCAGTTATTTTGATAAGTATGTGTTTATACTTGGAATCCATCCCCTATGTCTAATGGGAATTTCGTGTGTGCGCTACGAGTTATTTTATAGTTAGGTTTTTATTACATCTACAACAACAACAACAACAACAACAACAACGACCCTAACCCGCACTCAACCCAGTCACCATTGCCCACGTGTTTTGGCTGAGGGCGTAGGCTCCGCCCCAAGAAGGGGCATAGAGCGTTTCCTCTAGCCAATGAGCGAAGGGCGAGTATCGCATGCGCGCCACAGCCAATCAGGGGCTGACCACCTCAGGGACGGCCCCGTCCAGCCAGATGGAGTATTCGGCCTGACCAATGAAGGGTGGCCACGAGTCGCCTGACAACCCCTCGTCCAATCCGGAGGCGAGTCCCTCAGAGTGGTGCCCTCGACCCGCAGGTGAGGGGAGGATAAGACGAAGTGGCGAGCGGTGGAGAAAAATGCAAGAAGGTTCGCCTCGTCAAAAAGCAAGAAAGGTTCGCCTCGTCGAAGCAAAGAGAGGAAACCTCGTCTTGCCTGCTGGCGTTCTCATCTGGTCCGTGCTCGTGCTGGCTGGCGTCCATGGCGCTGTTCTTGGTCCCCGGAGCTTGGTGCGGCGTTGTTGGCGGTGGTTTCGAGTCCCGCCACCGGACAAGCTCGAGCAGACCGCACGAGGTGGGCAGGTGCAAATACAGGCTGTGGCCACCATTTCTTTGGGTGCGTGTGTGTGTATGTGTGTGGCGCCAGTCTGTTAAGTGCCTTGTTAATTGTACATTACATTTATTTTATTCGTGATAACTCTGCTCTTTGTGTGCTTCCCCTCCCCGATTATTGTTATAAATAAACCCCTGTTAAATGTTCCAGTTTGTTGTTCGTGTTTTCTTTCGTTGGCCGAGCAAGGTGCGTAATGAGAAATAGTAATGCCGTTCGGGCCGGTAAGTTGTCATTTGAACCGACGGATCTTGGTACTCCCCGCTCGGTTTACACCTGAATATGGCTCGGTAAACGGTCCGTTCCGTCCGTGGTCCGTCGAGGGTGTGGTTTTCCCCGGTAGTTGCACGACGTGGGTATTTAGGTATATTGAAATTAGGCAATTAACTCTACCCCACGCTGTAGAAATACTGGCGACCACGGTCCGCTAACTAACGGTCGCTACTGGCGACCACGGTGAACTTTCCGACTTATCCGCGAGTCACGACCTAAATTCCGGGTGTTCGGTTGGAGACGATTCCACTGCTCCACCTAGTGGTCGTTTATTGCCACCGACCCCCGGCCCACAACAATATAACCTCAAACTCCCCGCTCCAAAGGAGATCCCTCGTCCTGCAACCCTGAACCCCTAACCGCATTGTAAGCCTTCGTGATGGTGATCACGTGTCCGGGCGATGTTTGGTCAGCAATGACCCGAGAGAAATTGGCTCCGTTCGTTTCCCCCATAATCCTTCTTGTGCTCCTTGAACCAGTCGAATGCTCACTCGCCTTAAGCGGTGGCAAGCGAGGTCCGACTCTTACGACAGCCGGAAGCCCCGATTGAGAGGACTCACTGGAGAAACTCGAATGGGCGAGGATAGGGAGGCGGAAAGGATGCAGGCCCCACATGCAAGTGCAGGCCCCGCCCAATGACGTGCACATCCTCAAAGCTTCCAGGCCGGCCTTATAAAAGATTCTTATTCAGCCACTCCAGTGTGGCTTTATCTTTGTGCTTCGGATCAATGTCCTGCTGAAATGTGAATCTCCCACCCAGTTTCAGATTCATGGCTGACTCAAGCAGGTTTTCAATAAGGATTCTCCTTCAATTTGCACCATCCATTGTCCCTTCTAGCCAAACAAGCTTGCCAGTTCCTGCTGATGAAAAGAAACCCAAATAAGCCCATGATGCTGCCACCACCATGCTTGACAGTCGGGAGGTGTTGACTGGGTGATGTGCAGTGTTCTGATTGCACCAGATATAACACTTTGAATTTATACCAAAAAGTTCAATTTTTGACTCGTCTGACCACAAAACCTTTATCCATATGCCCACAGTATCAATAAGATGCTTTTTCACAAACTCCATTTCAGCTTTAAGATGGGTCTTTTTCAGTAATGGTTTCTTTCTTGCCACCCGTCCAAATAGGTCAGCTTTGTGAAGGGAACGCGATGATATTATTGATTGATGAACACTGACCCCCATCTGAACACTGACATCGAGACTTGCAGATCTTTCCAAGTCATTGTTGGATTTACAGTGACGTCTCGAACCAGTTTCCTGCTTGCCCGACTGCTGCGTTTGGATGGGCGACCTGATCTGGGTAGAGTCTGTGTGGTATTACACATCTCCCTCTTCTTCATGATGGATTTCATTGTACACAAAGGGATAATGAGTGACTTTGAAATCTTCTTATAACCCTCTTCTAAACGGTGCTTCTCCACCACTTCATGTCTGACTTCTTTGGAACGCTCCTTTGTCTTCATGTTTGCCTTGTTGTGGGGGAGATGAATTGTTAAGTTAAACCACTGATTACATACAGGTAAAACCTGTTACACTTATTTTGTAACTTTTCAAACAAACAATTTGCTCCTGAAGTGACTTAGGGTTCATTAGGCAAAGGGTCTGAATACTTATGGTACTGAGAATCATCCGATTTTTTTATGTTAATCGAACTTATTCACATTTTATCTGCATTTTTTTTTTTTTTTAGCTTTATCACTTTGGAGGAGATTGTAAAGACTGTATATTAAATTTAATTTGGAAGCATCATGAAATAAGTTCAGATGGCATAGAAATGTGAACACTTTGGAGGTGGGGTGAATACTTTTGCAGGTCACTGGAAGTAGCAGGTAACGAAGTGTTACAATTCATGCAAGTGTTAATATTGTTACGAATTTGCGCCAGCCGGCGTGCGAACCGCCGCTTTCCACTAATAGTAGCCGCTCGCCCACCGAACGGACAATTCAGTCGTGACCTTCCGGAACAACGCTGGGACCCTGTCACGGGTAGGTCTTCAACCCCACCACGGCCAAGCCAATTTTCTACCCACGCAGAATAGGGTCAATCGCCGAATCTCGATATAACTAAGTACCCGTGTGGGTAGCCTACCGGGAGACTGTACCTCGGCGCAGGTCGGCTTGGACACGAACCGCCTAAGCGGTTAGTTCCGTTCTGCAGTGATAACCGAGCGGGTATTATCGCCCGACCTCGCCGGATCCGATTCTATTTAAAGGGTATTGTAACGAAGTGTTACAATTCATGCAAGTGTTAATATTGTTACGAATTTGCGCCAGCCGGCGTGCAAACCGCCGCTTTCCACTAATAGTAGCCGCTCGCCCACCGAACGGACAAATCAGTCGTGACCTTCCGGAACAACGCTGGGACCCTGTCACGGGTAGGTCTTCAACCCCACCACGGCCAAGCCAATTTTCTACCCACGCAGAATAGGGTCAATCGCCGAATCTCGATATAACTAAGTACCCGTGCGGGTAGCCTACCGGGAGACTGTACCTCGGCGCAGGTCGGCTTGGACACGAACCGCCTAAGCGGTTAGTTCCGTTCTGCAGTGATAACCGAGCGGGTATTATCGCCCGACCTCGCCGGATCCGATTCTATTTAAAGGGTATTGTAACGAAGTGTTACAATTCATGCAAGTGTTAATATTGTTACGAATTTGCGCCAGCCGGCGTGCGAACCGCCGCTTTCCACTAATAGTAGCCGCTCGCCCACCGAACGGACAAATCAGTCGTGACCTTCCGGAACAACGCTGGGACCCTGTCACGGGTAGGTCTTCAACCCCACCACGGCCAAGCCAATTTTCTACCCACGCAGAATAGGGTCAATCGCCGAATCTCGATATAACTAAGTACCCGTGCGGGTAGCCTACCGGGAGACTGTACCTCGGCGCAGGTCGGCTTGGACACGAACCGCCTAAGCGGTTAGTTCCGTTCTGCAGTGATAACCAAGCGGGTATTATCGCCCGACCTCGCCGGATCCGATTCTATTTAAAGGGTATTGTAACAAAGTGTTACAATTCATGCAAGTGTTAATATTGTTACGAATTTGCGCCAGCCGGCGTGCGAACCGCCGCTTTCCACTAATAGTAGCCGCTCGCCCACCGAACGGACAAATCAGTCGTGACCTTCCGGAACAACGCTGGGACCCTGTCACGGGTAGGTCCTCAACCCCACCACGGCCAAGCCAATTTTCTACCCACGCAGAATAGGGTCAATCGCCAAATCTCGATATAACTAAGTACCCGTGCGGGTAGCCTACCGGGAGACTGTACCTTGGCGCAGGTCGGCTTGGACACGAACCGCCTAAGCGGTTAGTTCCGTTCTGCAGTGATAACCAAGCGGGTATTATCGCCCGACCTCGCCGGATCCGATTCTATTTAAAGGGTATTGTAACGAAGTGTTACAATTCATGCAAGTGTTAATATTGTTACGAATTTGCGCCAGCCGGCGTGCGAACCGCCGCTTTCCACTAATAGTAGCCGCTCGCCCACCGAACGGACAAATCAGTCGTGACCTTCCGGAACAACGCTGGGACCCTGTCACGGGTAGGTCCTCAACCCCACCACGGCCAAGCCAATTTTCTACCCACGCAGAATAGGGTCAATCGCCAAATCTCGATATAACTAAGTACCCGTGCGGGTAGCCTACCGGGAGACTGTACCTCGGCGCAGGTCGGCTTGGACACGAACCGCCTAAGCGGTTAGTTCCGTTCTGCAGTGATAACCGAGCGGGTATTATCGCCCGACCTCGCCGGATCCGATTCTATTTAAAGGGTATTTAACAACCCCAACTATTATTCCGAGATGTAATATGGTGTTCCAACGGGGAGAAAGGAGGACGCAACGAACGGGTTACATTCACACGAGCACATTTATTTACACATGCACATATACAGTCAATCATGCAGCTATGGAAGCAAATAAAGCGAAAGCACTTCAACCGACTATAAGCAATTATCAGTTCTACTTCACAAGACACGGCACCACCAACATTCATTCGAAAGCAAAACAAAAGGCCACCCTCAAAAGACAAGGGCGCCAGACAGGGCCCGTGGGCCTTTATGGCGTGGGACTTGGCAGACGAAACAAATCCCACGAGACTGTTGCAGGTTACCTGCACCCTCGTGGTGCGATGGTGGGCGAGCTCTCTCCGGCGCTCCTTGCGCGAACGCGCAGGTCCGCGCGACACAGCTGGCAGAGCGGCGCCTACAGTCCGCGTCCCTCCGCGACGCCCGGATTCTCCACCGACTGCAGGCTCCAACAAGCGGGTCGCTCTACGGACCACTTCTCCAAGACCCAGACGAGCAGAAGACCACGAACCGCCAACTGACATTGACACTCTGACCGGCCGCCCCTGACTTCCCGAAGACCAAGACGACGCCTCCGTGCGCCATTTTATTTCCCCGGCACCCCGCCCCTCCCTTCGCGGCGTGGGGGGGTGGGGGGTGGGGGGACATTCCAACAGTGATCGGCTGGATCAGTTGTTGTTTCCCAACCGTCATTCTTGTTTACCAGAGAAATCGGGGCGGGAGTTGAGTTCCAACCGTCATTCGTGTTTACCAGAGAAATCAGGGGCGGGAGTTGTTTCTAACCGTCATTCGTGTTTACCAGAGAAATCAGGGGCGGGAGATGTTTCTAACCGTCATTCGTGTTTACCAGAGAAATCAGGGGCGGGAGTTGTTTCTAACCGTCATTCTTGTTTACCAGAGAAATCGGGGCGGGAGTTGTTTCCAGTCATCATTCTTATTTACCAGAGAAATCGGGGCGGGAGTTGTTTTTGTTCCCCTTTTGTGTTCGTGGAGATGTTGACGGTTGCTGGCGGAGTGGTGACGATGGCGTGGTTGTTGAGAGGCAGGTGTGGTTGTGGTTGGTCCAAAATAACGATAGGAAAAGAAAAACACCATCTCAAAGAATCACAGCCCTGTGACACAAATAAATCCCATTAAACAACGGTGGGGAAATCTAACTGAACACAGACTTATCGATCTAACTGAACTACGGACCTTTATGGTGTTCTGCGAATTTCCACAGCCGTAACAATATCGTAAGCCTGATGGAAATCATTATTGAAGTAAGATGGTGGGGGGCCACGCCGCATTCCGAGGGCACTCACTCTCATACAATGTGTCCACAGCATGAAGCCGTTTCTTTTTCCTTGCTCTTGGTCGCAAACAATGCATGTAAACTCTGGAGGGTGCTCGTACTCCTGTTTCTGTTTCACCACCTCTTTCTCATCACCTTCACTATCAATCAAGCCATTGGCACTGATCCCCAGCTGCATTCAATGGGTATTCTTTGAAAGGATGTCCGAAGAGATTAAGGTAGCAACAACTAAAGGCCCGGTCACACCTTGACGTTTTAGCCAGCGATGGCAACGTATTAAAATGTATCTAAAACGCTGGCTTACGTTGAACTTTTGATGTTTTATTTTAAAGATTCGGACGTATTCATAGCGACTTGGTCTTATGTATAACGCATTGGTAACGGACACAGAACGTTTCGTTGTGTTATAGATAACTTATACCAACGAATGCTGAACCTGTTGTCGGCCTACACAACCGATGCCCAACGATAGTCTAACTTAGGCATAGCACGTTGCACGCATCGCCGACGATGTCGTGACGTAGCCTATTAAAAGGCTGACGCACAACGATTCGAATCATAACTGCCGCATAAATGGAAGTGTCAACATCGCGGTCACACCTTGGCGATCTTGCCAGCGTATGCCGACCTAAGAAAAATGTGTCTAAAACGTTGGGGCACGTCAAATACGGTATGAGTAAGTTTGGTATACGTGAGTACAACGCTAAAGTACGCTATCATACCTCGTAGTAAGTAGAGTACGTCAATAAATTTTAAACATGTTCAAAATTTTACGACGTACTCGGCGTATGACACACGTTCCGCATGCGATGGGGATAAGTTTTACACACGATATGCGGACGCTTACACACGTCCACAAAGGCTACTTATAAGCTACTCATAAGTCGAAACACGTCGTGGTAATGTCTTTTTTACGCGAAACTTATTTCTAACTTATGTTTGACGTGCTTTGAACCAATTCTTTACGTAGTCCCAACACACATCGACGTATGTAGACGTATTCCAATGACGTCTTCCGGTCGACAAAAAAAAAAATAAATTGACGTGTTTCTTGCTTACAACTGCCATATAAAGACGTGTTCCCAGCGGTTTTGGGAATTGGTATATAAAAATGCTGCTCATAAAAGGGGAACCCAACAGTGTTTTCGAGTCCTTTTTGAGTCGATGTCCATGTCAGCAGTAACAGTATCAGTATTAGTATTAGTATTAGTATTAGTATTAGTAGTAGTTTGTTCATGTTGGCAGTAGTAGGTGAGTGTGAGGGGGAGGGTGTGGGTTATGATGGATCGTCCTTGCGTTTAACGATTTAAATGACAAACTCAACGATTTAAATAGCTGCATCTCCACTATTGAAAGTAGACGCTTGCGCTCAACAATTGGATATTTTTTACACTCAACGACTTTTAAACGGTACCACTCAGCCATTTTCATTGTTTACAATGAACGATTTAAATTGCTGTCACTCGCCTTTGTTTTTTGACGCTGGGGTTTGGAAATTTGAAGCGTTTCTTCTGAACGTGTTAAAACGCTCAAACTCGACTATTTTAAATAGACGCTGCCGATGGACAATTGGAATCATAGCCAAGCTAGACAGCGAAGTGTGAACATCCTCGTCATGCCGAAGAAAAGTTTGAAGAATGCTGCAAATAAGTGTCCTGGCCGTGGACGTGGACGCTGACGCAAGGACGATCCATTATACCGACGTCTTTCAGCCTATGAGTAACTTAAAAGTAACGTCTGTCGATGTGTGGCAACGATCGCGTAACGTGCCAACAACACGTTAATCATAGGTTGGAAATAAGTTTCGGGTACGCTAAACATTACCTCGGCGTGTCTCAACTTATGATTAACTTACAAGTAGCATGTGTTGACGTCTGTCAACGATCGCAGACCGTGCATACAACTTGTGGCCAGCGTAGCGGAACGTGTGAGTCATACGCCGGCATACGTCGTGAAATTTCAAGCATGAAAAAATTTGAGGACAACCAAAAAGTACAACGTTTAAAGCCAGCGTACAACGACGTATGGCAGTGTTTTTCAGCGTGCTCTCAATGTTATCAAAACTTACCCATAACGTATTCAACGTGTGCCAGCGTTTTAGAAAAAAAATTCAAAAATCGGCATACGTTGGCTAAAACGTCAAGGGGTGACCGGGCCTTAACCTCATCAAATTCGAAAATACTCTGAAAGAACGATTAAAAACTCTCTCTCCGCAGCATCCCAAAAACTAAAAATTCTGAAAAAAACAAGCTATGATAGATGTCTGGGCCGTGCCAATGATCAAAATGCCGCAGATTGTTGCTCATTGAGTGTTTGTCCTGATGAGAAACACTCCCTGAGCAACAATCTGTTCCTTTACTTTGCTGAAACATTTCCATCAATCAATCAACCTGGAAAGAAAGAAAAGAAAAACCATCTTGAGTTGCTCTTTCGAACGATTCCAGTCTTGTGATCGTGTGACTAAAAACAAGCGTTATAAACACTCCAGACAGTCATTCAAACTCCTGGGTCTCACTATCTGCCATGGTCTTTCTTGGGAAAACCACATTTCAAAGTTGGCCTCCAAAGCCAGCTGCCGACTGGGCATCCTCCATCATACAACGGAACAGTTATTCCTCGGCACATGTGAACTCCTATCCACCTACGAGGCCTTCATCCGCAGCTTGATGGAGCACCACTCTCCCCTCAGGGCTGGCTCCCCTGCCTCACATCTTGACACTGTGGAAACTAAGGCCTTCAAAATTATTGGAATCTCACATGATGAAGCTGATTTTATGGGCCTATCACTTCGCCATCACAGACAGGTCAGTTGTCTCTCTGTCTTCCACCTCCTTTCTGGTCTTGTACTCAATGGGTCGACCACATGCCTCATGGTTGCAATAGATTGATCAGCATCTCAAGGAGACGGGGTTGGGTGCCAGACATCTGCCTGGGGAATGGCCAGACAGAGGTCCCTGGAGTACTGGCGGAAAGTTTACGCAGCGACGTGCTGCTCCAGCGCATACTCTGACACCTGACCTGACCCTCTGTTTTTTTTTTCCGTGCTTTGTCCCTCCCTCCTCCCAGGTTTCTGCAGGGCTCACATGGTCCACCATCAACCCATTCTGGTCAAACTACCTAAATCCAGGATCACTGCTCACCTCCACTTTTTCGTTCCTCTTCTTTCCCACCTGTGGAATCAACTTCCACATCCTCCCTCTTCAATCTCATTCTACCCTCTACGTCTTCAAGACAGGTGTTCACCACCATCTCAGATCGTCCCCATTCCAAAACCATGATCTTTTCTGCCTTTGTTAACCCTCCCCCAGCACAACCCCTCCTTCCAAATTTCCAGTTTACCCCCCTTTGAGTTTCCTTCTCTCCCTATTTTGTCCACCTCATGCATCCTCTCCTGTCCCCCGTTCTTCCCCACACCCATTGTTTGTGCAAGTCTCCCTCTATCTTGGCCAACAACTGTGCTGTTGGCATTTCCCCCCTCTCCCTACTGCTCCTTTTGCGTGCATCTCCACTGTTCCTTTTGCGTCCTGTTTTTGTTGGTTATGTCCTCATCCGTTCAATGAGCTCTTCCATGAGCCTCGACTTTGTATAAAATCAAAAACGGTGTAACTCTATGGGGGATCTCATGGGGGACAGCAACGATTGGCATCATCGACTCAACCGAGGGATTCAACATGACGTCACATTGCGGAGGAGCCAAGATCACACAAGATTGCCAAGAACACCAAAGTAGACAACCAATTTAATTATTTTATTTATTGAATTGGGACTCAAGTTGGCCTCCAGACAACACAGAATGGAAGAGTTAATTTATGTACATAGTGATACACATTTTATCCACAGGGCATCTTAAAGCAGAGGAAACCGAGTTTAAAGGGTTGGAGAGAAGATCGAAAGCAACAGGTCATGGGAGTCGGAGGAGAGTGGGAAGGGAAAAATGGAGAGCAGGAGATCATGGTTGTGAGGGGGAAAAAAATCGAGAGCAAAAGGTCATGGGTAGTCAGGTGAAGATCGAGAGCGAGAGGTCATGGGCGGGAGGAGAAAAATTGAGAGCAAGAGGTCATGAATGGGAGGAGCAAGATGGAGAGCAAGAGGTCATGGGTGATAGAGGAAAGGGGAAAGGTCGAGTGCAAAAGGTCATGGGCGGAACGGGAAACATCGAGGGTGGGAGGTCTTAAGGGGGATGGGAAAGATTGAGAGGAAGAGGTTATGTAGCTTAGACAGTGATGTAAGAAAAAGTATTATGCAAAAATATTTTTCAAAAATTTCTTTTGGATGTTAAAATGGTAATATTAAATATTATCATTCAGATTATCATCATCACCGCTCTGTCAGTCCCGTACCTTGCGTCACTGAATCGGTACCGGTGTCCGAGCGGACCATTCCCCAAATATACAAATCACAGCGCGAACCCACCGTTCCGATTTGGAAAGAAAAATTACTTAAAGTGGCTTTTGCATCAAACAAATAGCAAAGTAGACATTCAAACTCAGGTAGACACCTGAACCAAGTACACATGCAGAAGATTCAAAGTAGACATTTGGTTCACCCGAACCAATAATATTAGAATCACAAGTAAAAACATTCTGCTAAAGTGATATAATCAGTTCCAATAGTTCACAGACACAGAATCCCGCTTCCTTCTTTACATTATCCTTCCAAGTTCGGGTTTCCTTTTTTTCATTCTCGACCCCACACCACACACCCCAAAGAAAATAATAGTACAAATCGTTTTGTCTGCACTAGATTCTCCCAAAATTAAGTTTGTATTATTTCCTCAATTCCATCCGATTTGAACTTAATTTCCAAAATAACATGCAGTTGAGTGCATTGTGTGTGGACAGACCATACGTACATGTTCCCTTTAATGTAAATCACCATAAGCTTATCCTAAAAGGTGAGTCTGGTTAGTTTGAGTATTCTTGTAAGTCTGGTGAGTCTTCTTGTAAGAAGGTAAGAAGGACAATCATATTGATGTGGTGTTTTGCACAGAGGTGGATTGTTTAAGAGCAATTTAAAATACATTAAAAAAAAAAATCACAATACGGCCATCTACGTATTCACAATAAAAAGGGAGTGGGACTCAAAGAAGAAAAATAGAGAGATTCAATAAAAGGAAGAAGAGTCGAGATGATGACACAACATGGGGTTAAGAGAGGTGAGGAGGAGGCAGGAGTAAGATGAAAATGGAAATCAATGAAACATAAACTGCTGTGCAAAAGTCTTAGATACATTCGGGAGTTAAAATATAGTGGTAAATAGAGAAACATCATCTGTAATTGACAAACCCAGGACTGGAAGACCCAAAAGGTTGTCTAACAAGGATGAGAAATACTTGAAGATGATATTCTTAAGGAACAGGAAGAAGACGAGCATTGCATGGACACCAAAGCTGCAGAAGGCTCGGCTGTTGTTGTCCATCCCTTAACAGTACGAAGGTGACTTTTGAAATCAGGACTTAAAGGATGTGTTGTAGTGAGAAACCTCTGTTAAGAAAAGGGAACAAGACTAAAAAACTGAAATAGCCACAAAAACACACAAATTGGACAGTGTTCATTTTGGACAATTTTGAACAAAAAACAAATTGGACAATGGTCAAAGTGCTTTGGACAGACGAGTCAAAGTTTCAGTTGTTTGGATCTAGCCGATAGACTGTGTGAGAGACGATGAAAAACTGAAACTTGGAAAGAGCCTTACTTGAAGACAACAATTAAGCATGGAAGTTCAATTCAGGTTTGGGGGTTATATCCTCATGTGGTGTTGTGAAATTGATGGAAAATTGACTGCAGCAAGGTACAAACAATTTTTAACCAACCACACCCTGGTGGTGCAAGACATTGATCCAAAATTCATGTTACTGCAAAATTGTGATCCAAAACACTCAGCTGGAATAATTAAAACTCATTTGCAAAAGAAAGAGGAATCTGGAGTCCTTAAACGTGTGGAATAGCTCACCCAAAGCCCAGATCTCAATGTTATTGAAGCTGTACAAGACAATTGGACAAATAAAAAGTAAAAAGAATCCCAGCAACTTAGATGATCTTTGGAAGGTCTTGTAAGAAGCATGGAACACCATTCCACAGGAGTTTGTTACAAAATTATTTTTGAAAGTGTCCCTTAAAGAATTTCAATGGATTTGAATTAAAATGGTGGACAGATTTGTTCTTGGTTTACATCAAGGTATATTGTGGATAAATTTCTTTATTCTAATTAGATTTTTTTGTCATAAAGGTATATTTGCATTGAACATAAAGATTTTGTTTCCTAATGCATTAAAGTAGAAAAATGCAAAATGTCTAAAACTTTTACACAGCAGCATATGGGAAGGATTGTTAGGTAATCGTGACATCAGACAATTTTACCTACATCATATGTAGATGGCATCTAATGGAATCCAGGAGATCTTGGCTATA
>NC_140976.1:5380350-5382850 GCF_056783735.1 Eptatretus burgeri | reverse complement strand
ACCAAATTCCCTAAAATTCCCTGCTTTCCTTCCTGAAAGTCCCTGTCGTGTAAGGTCCTGTAATGTCCATCTTGTATTCCCCATGTTCCCTGCCCCATCCCTCTCTCTTCCACAGATCTAATGTTTCTGTTCCCCACTGTTTTGTCCTTCCCACGCTTCTCTTGTCTCGTGCCCCCCTTGCTGTGTGTTGTGTGTTAGCTATCATACGAGCCTTGACAAGGTATACAAAAAATAAATGAATAAATAAAATTGTGTCTAGTTTCTGAGAAGAAATCAAATACCAAAAAGAAACCAAATTTTTGGGGGGCAAACCTCTGTAAGAACCCCTTACAACCCTATTTTTTAATGGTGTGAACAAACTTTGGAACATAATGGGTGATGAAGGTTGTGGTCAAGTTTCATCGTTGTGTGTATTGTTTCAGAGAAGAACCCCCCCGCCCCTTACACTCTGTTAGACCCCAATTTTTTATGTCGTGAACAATCTTTGCGACATCATGGGTGATGAAGGTTGCAGTCAAGTTTCATCGGAATTGTGTGTGTAGTTTGGGAGAAGAAAGCAATTGATATTTTTATTTGGCTCAGCATTTAAAAAGGATTTTAAAAGAAACAGACAAACACGACTGTTGACTTTTGGTGAAATGACTTGATGGAACACTGGGCACCAGCGATTCCATCTCATGGTGGCAATTTACTCTCCCTATTTAACGGGGAAGTTTTATAGAGAAATGTCCCTCTCCAAGGAATGCACCCACGGGGTTTGTCTGTTCTTTATCCTCTAAATGCTGAACATCAAGTGAGGAAGCAGCAAGTACCATTTTAAAGGTCTTTGGTATAACAGTCTGTGTCAGGCCTCCCAGACTCAGAGCGGACGCTCCAACCACAATGCAACTGAGTCGACTTCAGCAGATGCCATAGACCAAGATGAGAGGATGGTAGAAGGCAGTAACGAATAAAAGGCAAGATGGATAATGTGTGATAGGATAATGTGAAGGACATAATAAGGTGAGCAGGATGTCTGGATCCATCCATCCATCCACCCATTGAGACCATACTCTGTGCAGAGCGTTGGTGCTGCCTAAGCAGTCTCTGACTATTGGGCACAATCCTGGATGGGTCACCACTCCGACACAGTATACCAGCAAGCCGGCACTCATTTTGCCAATCTCGGAAGGATGACAGGCAGAGTCAACCCCACCTGGTATTAATTCAACAGCCGAGGGGGATTTGAACTCAGGATACTCGGATCCCAAGTCTACCACCCTAATCATCAAGCCAACACCAGGCATGATGTTTAGATGTTGGTATGGAAAACTCTCCAAAGGTGTCAAGAACAGCAACCATAACCCCCACCATCCCTGTGGCAGCAGTGTTAAATGCAGCATTTGAATCTTCAATATTCGATACATGTTCCTCTGTTGAGAAATGTCTTTTGGCATTAGAAAGGTGAAAAAAACCCAAAGTATTGAGAAAAAGCCAAACAATAACTTTATCCCAAAGACCAAAATGCATGGTCTTACACGAAGCTGGTGTTTCTGCCTTCGGGTATCACAAGATTGACAAAAATAGCCTTTCATCACTGTTTGACACATTGCATGAGGGGGGACTTCAAGGAAAGTTAACACATCGTCAGTGATGTCAGATTGGATTTGACCAATCCAGGGAAAGAGAACAATGGGCCGTGGGAGATAAATGGGAAATGGGTTAGCGTGGCGAGTGCGTGGATGGTGGGGCACAGAGACGTACCTGACGAGAACCAGGTTTCCATGACACGGTGAAGCTGTTGGTGCTCACCTGTGGAATCATCACGTTTTGGGGAACAGTTTCCCATGCTGTGCACACACGTAAGATCGTAAATAAACACATCACAGGTTCAAGCGCAGTTAAAAGTAGCATGAGGACACGGTGACATGAGCAGCGTGATATGTGCAAAAGCCTCAGCTTGCACAAAACAAACTTCTCCAAGAAAAGAAAGAAATATAAAGCATTGGGGGATCATTACAATTCCTGTTTAATTAAACTGATGGATCGTGTATGAAGGTTTTCCTGGGTGGTTTGCCTTTGCCTTCCCAGCAATCAGCGAGGGAAATGAATTTGTAATTCATTCAGGAAGCCGGTGATAACCATCCTACTCTTGTAGAAGGCCAGACACTGGGATATTTAATGTCCACCAGCCAATGCTAGCAGACAGGATGCCCAGCTTAAGGTCCATCGGAAATATGGAGCACACGTTGATGTGATGCCTTGTCCGTCACCCACCAACTCGACAGTCTTATAGTCGGGTAAGGAATGAAACTCAGAACATACATCTCAGAGGCAACGAAATTAACTTGGAACCATTGTGTCAGGTCTTGGAAAACTTCAGATCGCTCTTTAAAGAAAGAGCTTTTTTGGTACAAATCAAAGAAGAAAAATTACATCTCTACTTTACCGTTCGTTTTTGCCAAAATGTGAATCCAGTCCGTCCATGGCCCTTGGCCGTAGCTTGTCGCTGCTGCCACCT